>NC_061107.1:7229288-7275096 GCF_015104395.2 Macrobrachium nipponense
TGAGATGCACTGACGGTGCCCCGCATTCTCTATAAAATCGTTAGGTTAGTTTACTGCCCTAATAGACTTGTTGTGGTCCAGCGGTTAGTTTGACGTTCACACCCTTCCAGCTTGCAGTTTTAATCTCGAATGAATTTCGGGTATACTTTGCGGCGTTTATTGTTCCGAAGTAATGGTAAGTCGACTGTCGTGGATAGCTGAGGAATGGAAGGCTAACGCTTGTCTCCCGCTGGCTAGGTACGTGGGTCGCTCTAGGCCTGCCGCCCACTAGTCCACCCGGTTGTGATTCGGTACCAGCATCCGCTGGGGTCAAGAAAATAGGTGTGGGGTTAGCAGCCTCACTTGGCGCAGAGATTTGCCACATTCTCTTACAGAGGAGAGTTGTAATTGTATATATATATATATATATATATATATATATATATATATATATATATATATATATATATATATATTCTGCGTGTTTGTGTGTAAGCAAAAGTATGTGTGTCTGCATTCTAAGCCTCTGCGTTGTATACAGTAATAAAAACTCTCGATAGATTACCTGAAAGAGAGAGAGAGAGAGAGAGAGAGAGAGAGAGAGAGAGAGAGAGAGAGAGTGGAGGATGAGGATCTGGAAGATTGATTTCCTAAAGAAGATAGGTGGCTCCCGTCTATTTCGGTTGTCCACTTCGTAAAAAATGAACATACAGCGAGGGGCCCATCATTGTATGGAGTGCGCCAGCCATCACGCGTCCATTCAAACTCCCTTAATGCTAGCGCACGTTGATTGAATGCTTTTCTATGGGGGAGGAGTCTCGCCATTATGAAGAGCTTTTAGGGGCAGATGTTTCGACGTGAATCGAATGTCATGCCCCAGACAATTGTTTCTGTGAGTGTCATAACTGTCGTCACTTACGCCGACCTGAAGCTATTCAAGAAAGCTCCGACGGAATATGAATGAAAGATGTTTGATAAATATTGATGACCTCATTCATGGACGAGGGAGAGACCATTAAATAGAAATCCAGAAGCTTAAAGAGAAATGCACGCTCATCTAAGCTGGCTTTGAAGGGTTACACATAACAATAAATCGAGACGGTAAGCAATCTTGCATTTTGAGCGAAACGAACTACATATTTTTAGTATTCTGTGAAACGAATGTATTCAGACGGCTATTTCTCTGTTCATCTGCCCTCAGATTTTAAAAATGACTGAGGCTAGAGGGCTGCAAATTGGAATGTTGATCATCCACCCTACAATCATCAAACATACCAATTTGCAACCCTCTAGCCTCAGTAGTTTTTGTTTTATTCAAGGCTAAAGTTAGCTATGATCGTCCGTCTATTCCATTAAAAAAAATTGTGAACAGAAATACAATATTTTCGATTATATTACTTATAAATAATAAAAAGGGGTGAGTAAAAACAAGGTGCCGACAACAAAGGCCATACTAGGCCCAGGCTGAGAGATCCATACAGCATCATACGCTGTACAGAAAACTCGATTGTTCGGCGCATCTTTTATTTGTCATTGGTGAAACTAGTCTTATGTAGTCCATGAGAAAAAATAGTTGTAAAATACGACTGCAAATGAACCACGTTACGCTACCAAAATGGTAAATTTAATTTTTCCATCTTGTAGATCTGACAGAGGTATAGAAAAGACTGGATAGGAATTGGATGTAACGAATTAACTATTTTCTGATAGTTAGCACTTGTTAACGAAGATAGAGTGGGTTTTTGATTCTCGGAATGTCACTGCGCATGCGCACACGATAGATAAGCGAGAGAGTATTAGTATTGTATCATCCTAGATTTTTTCAAAGGAAATTCTACGGTTAGTTTTTAAGATATGACGTCACGCTTTTTTTCTGGCAAAGTCCTTCATACCCGGATATATATTTCCAGCGGGACCAGGTATTATAATCGAGACATTCTAAGCCAATGGTTCTTAAATTTTTCCAGTGCCCGTACCATTTGATATCTTAATTTTTTCTCGTACCATCATCCAATATAAATACAATGCAAGCGTGGGATATATACGGTACCATATCACTGGCTATCATGTCTCGTACCCCCAGGTTTAAGGTACAGGTACCCCAGGTTAAAAAAAAAAAAAGAAACGCTGTTCTACGCTCTAGTCACTTGCCAGAACTTGAGCGATGGGCATTTTTGGTGCACGGAAAAATCTTGTTAAATCCTTACATTCAAGCTCATACACGCAGAAACTGAAAATCTGTTTTTATCATTCATTTTATCATACATGCAAATAAGAAAAAATTCCGATAAAACTTGTTGTCACAATAATCTAATTTTTTTCCTTATTTGAATGTGGAAAATCTAAGATATCCACACACACACACAAACCCACACACACTGATTTATCCACGGTTCGGTAAATAAACTTTCATCCGATAGTGTGCAATAAAAAAAAATCGTGTAAATCTAGCAATTTGCTAAAAAAAAAAAAAAAAAAAAAAAAAAAACAAAAAAAAAAAAAAAAAAAAAAAAAAAATACTGTTTGTTTTGAAGTGGGTGAGGAGGCAACTATTTCCTACAGTTTTCTTTCGTTACGTTCTAAATAATTTATCGTAAACTGTGAAAAAAGTTGTTTATTCCGCTGTGTTCAGCAGCGCATTTCTCACTGTCAACTGCCATTGTCATAAGTGAGAGACAAGAAGGGCATCAGACATTTGAAAACATCGTATCACTAAGGAACCGACAAGCTTGCAAAAGATCGTTGCAACCATTAGTTCTCCAGACTTTGCAGAATATTTGATCAACCGAAAGAGAAGAGCACGAAAAAGCGCATATTTCAAAATGCTATCGTTATCATAATTTTCTAAATTGCTAATGTAAATAAGCGCTTTGCGGTCTCATACAATTAACGAGAGAATATATTCTGTTCTGTGAGGCAACTGTCCACCTACCAAGCTATAGATAGACCGGTGGTTCTTAAACTTTTTATTGCCACGCCCCCCTCTGAGAGTTGGACATCTCCTTCCAACCCCCCTTGTATATGTGAATAAAATTCCACCCTAGATTTAAAGGAAAATGGAAAAAATAAGGTTTCGAGGGATAGGGAGGGAGAGAGGTGAATAATTACAATGCATGAGCCTAAGGCGAGTGGTAGACAATAGAAAACCAACTTTATAAGGCGATACTTTCCCACTTCTTTTTCATACAATTTGAATATAAGTTCCCTACTCTTGTTAAGAGAATAGCGAATATAATAATAATAGATTTTTAATTATCCCCCCCGCCCCAGTTTAAGAACCCCTTTGTTCGTCTAATGGTTTCCTTTTGTGTAATAATATATTAATGGGATATATTAATATAATTTTGTATTAATTACAGATTAATGTGAGACGATTTACTGTGAAAATTACATCGAATCGAGAACACGAAGTGCCACCCATCCTGAAAAAATGAAAAAAGGTTTAATTAAAATCATGAAAAGCCCAAGTGGCTTTCGTTGTTCTTCTGAACTCTCTATATACCTGTTTATTCTACACACACATACTGGTGCTGCAACAACAACACACTTAAACACACACACTCACTCTCTTTCTCTCTTCAAGACAAACGTGCACAGGTGTGAACAAAACAACTGCTTACAGTTTTACCTGAGAGAGTAGGCACTTGGTTAATATTTCTTGCTAAATTTAAGTAAAAAAAAGAATACTAAAAAAATAAAAAAGAAGGAACGCATATGAGGCAGTAAAGATCCAAGACAGGTCCCAGAAATAGTGTATTCGTTACACACTGATAGGATACTAACTATAGCACGAAATTCAAAAGGCAGCTGGCTGATGTACTACAAAAGCAATGACGTAAACAAAAGCATTGTAGCCTGAATGAATGAGCACTTGTCAACTCACAGTCTCTAAGCAATGTCTTCTGAACGGCGTTACGTATATCTGTATGAACATGAAAGTGAGAAAGCTTTTTCTTTTCCTGGGTTTCAGTTATTTCAGTTAAACGCAGATTATCCTTCGTGGACGCTTTCTCAAGTCCAGGACGCTTGTTCTTGTGTGTGTGTGTGTGTGTGTGTGTGAGTGTGTGTGTGTTATAAATAATGTTGAATCGTAACGAATCGTCTACAAAGGAGATCTGGATTTTCATCCTTATGCTGCCTGGCAGTAATGGTCGGATTTGCTTCAGCCGATCTTCTCTTCGCAAGGTTTAAAATAGAAAAAAAAAAAAGTCCTAAAAGGGTTACAAAGACTTGTCTCCCCCCTCCCCTCCCTTCCCCCCGCTTACCCATTCGCGGTGGTATAACCCCCACCCTGCCGAAGTCTTCCCCACAGTTCAATCGGAGAATTTCCTCGCTCCATGGCGCACGGTAACACGAACTATGCCATCATTTGATGCGAAAAGCATCGATAAGTCGCAAATTATTGACGGGGAAATATGTCCACCGACGGATCTCAGGTTCAAAAGCAAAATTTCGGAGGGTCAAGGTCACTCGCGAACTCTGCTTTTGGACACTGATCGTATTTTCCCGCCTTGATTTCCCGCGACAGCAATGTCTCTGCTTTTTCCCCTGTAGCTTGGACGGATAGGGCGCAGTTGTCGGTTAGTCAATTTCACCCGCTCAATTTTTTTTATTAATAAATTTCCCATGTATACAGATACATAAATATAGACGTATGTTAAAAAAATGGAAACCTGATAGAGTGAAGGTCATCAAAGCACTCTGCTTAGGCAATAATAATCCCCCCCCCCCCCCCCCCCCCCCCTTGATTTCCCGCCCCGCAATTTTCCCTCCTTTCCCCTGTACGGTGGATGGATAGGACGCAGTTGTCGGTTAGTCAATTTCTCTAGTTATTTTTTTTTTTTTTATTTATCGAGGATTTTCAATACATTCCAATACACGAATATAGATGTAAGTTCAAACAAGGAAAACCTGACAGAGTCGAGGTCAGCCAAGCTCACTGCTTGAACCCTGATTATTTTCAAGTCCCAGCCATTGCAAGACCACCGAGATAGAAGGCCTGTTCGATGTTTTGTGACGTAAGCAAGGGTGGTCCGAGCTGCTAGCACTGAGTACACTGCCAGACGAAAGAAATATAAACAAACCCTCGCCAAAATCTATCATTTTTGGTCTGCCAGTTATTAATTTACTTATTTTCTCGTCTACACTAATTAGTGTACACCAAATGATACTTACTCGAAACACAATTTATAAGATTGATATAAAATGCTGAACCAAAACAATTTGTTTAGTTACAATACAGTCTCTACCAAAGACTAAACAGCAGTGCATAGGTAGGATTACATCACAAAAATACACGGTTATTTTTACTATATGTGAATGAAATAATTCTCTCTTACATACAGTCACTATTTGGTATTTAAATATTCTAACTTTCTCTTTGGCTACAATAGTTATTTTCTTGAACAACAATTATTCAATGTAGAAACCCGTATTGTTAATCTTTCTATGTTTTTCTGTACTATAACCTTCATTACTTATTGAGCAGCTTATCTATTATTTACCCTTTGACATTTAAACGTTTAAATTCATGATTGTCGGCCAAATGTAAAATTTTGACATTTGCATTCTGAACGATATATTCATTGGATATTTGTAAAACTAGATGAACACTTTGTTTCCCAAAGGTGTAGGGAGATAATGCCTTTAATGATAGTTTATATGAATGTTCATTGAGCAACCATCTTTATCATGAAGTTTTTCAAAGGGCTGAATGGTGCATAATGAATTTCGTTTTCCAAATTATTGACATCAAAGGAGAACTGAGGTAACTTCACTGTTTTATTTATAACTTTCTGGCCAAGCCAATTATTCCTGATATATTTTAACAACTTTACTGAAAAATACACGAAAAAGGACATTTGTTACTCTGAAATGGGTGAGGATACACTATAGACAGCTGTGGAATGATGGGAAAATAGGATATTGCTTTCCCAATGATAGATTATGATGTTACAATGCAAAACACTGTAAAACTGATTTTTTCTAAGCCTATAATTACTTTCTTCAGTGTGCAGTGCAGAACATCAGCTTTTATGCTTTAATTGGGGATTTGTGCAACTTACTTGAATTTAGACTTTACCTGTTTAACATAAAGTAAAATGCACCTGTTGCAGCTTCACTATAGCCAAAGGCTGAACCAACAATATTTTTGCCTTTATAATGAAAATATGGTATTAAGTATGTGAGTTTCATCCACCATCAGTATCACTTTTTTGTCATTGGGTGGTAATGATTTACATTTACTCTTAATGTACATAAGAAAATTTGAGTCCTTTTGTTATGATGCTGGGCAGACCTGTTTGAAAAAACACTCTCCTGATGGTACAGTAACTTTGAGGGGAACAACTGTAGGTATAACAAAAACACAATATTACCAGCTCTGATGAATAATCAAATCTATTCAGTCATTAACTAGTGCTAAAATTATTGCCAAAAATTAAATAACTAGTTTTATAACACCAATGCAATATATATTGCAGTGTTAGAAATACATTCAGCAGTATTAGCTCTCTGGAGTTACTTAGTATCTGCTTAATGATATTTGTATCATGAACCTCTGTAGGAATCTTGAGATCTCCTAAGTGATGTACTTCAGTGACATGAAGAATGCATATGCAGTACAGTTAGGCTTAACTGTAGGTTGGGCATTGTGGCATAAGTATGGTATTTCATTAATCTGTGCTGAAGTTATACCTGTGGAAGAAGAAAGATTGTCTTTTAATATTTTTACATGTTTTGAACCTGTAACCCTTAGAATACTATGTCAGTCTACTTTTTTACACCTTAACCCATCTAGGCCCAAATGGTTTGTCCCATGCCTTTGATTATTGTCAATGGAAACTTGCCTATTTCCCCACCACTATACTGTACTTAAGTTGTGATGAACCTATAACTTATATGTCTGTGCTAATGTAACTATTGAGTACCTTGTCTGAAGGTTCTATCACACAGTTAGTATCATGTTTGCAACCTTCTTACCTGATAGAGGGCCCTTGTCCTAATCATTGCAATAATGCTCTTTACCACATGTAGGCTACAGCATGCTTTAAATTTCTTCTTGGGTTTCTATGCACTTGCAGTACGTATGTTTACCCTTCTTAGATTTACTTGTTTGATGTGTTTGCAGTTTCTTTGCTTTTTGGTAACATTTTATATGCTGATTGCCTTACCTGACTACTGCTACCATTATTAGTCTTACCTATTATGACATCTAAATTGTTTTTTTTCCTAAGCTTTATAAGTCCTGAACTGGGAGTTGCTTAATACAAGCTACTCTGGGAGTTGATGGACACAGGCTACACTGGGTGTTGTTGGACACAGGCTACACTGGATATTGGTTGGCATAGGCTACACGGGGTGTTGTTTGGTATAGGATACACTGGGAGTTCTTTGACTTTGGCTAACCTATACCTATTCGACTCTGTTAAACATTGGTTGACATGAATTCCTACTAAAATTCAATGTAGGTTAGCTAAACCAGTCGTTCTTTATATTGCGCCTGACCTTGTTGCTCACAACTTCTACCTAGAACGCAGACTGTATTTATATTGCAGTCGAAAATCATCCAGAGAAAAAAGTCAAATAGGAAGTACCTGTTGCAGTGAACTTACTGCCGAGTTTATCGGCTTACCACAGTAGTTTCGTCAAAAGAAGGACACTAGATGTATCCATGGCTCGCTACCTCATGATGCCAAATATGTTTTATGTTCCAGTTCATAAATAAAACAATGGAACCACGAAAATACCTCGTGTTCAAGTGATGTAAGGGAAGGAAGATCGAGAGTCTGGAGTGAGTCGCCAGTCACTCGCCTCGGAGAGTCGGACCACCAGGGTCGACGTCATCACGTCATGACATCACATCGAACAGGCCTTCTATCTCAGTGGTCTTGGCCATTGTCCCTGCATTTCCCTATTGCATGAGAGGCTAGGTCTGTTGTCAGTTAGTCAATTTCTCCCAGTCGATTTTTCCCATGGATTTCATTTGTTATAATGCTAATACTTATTTTATTTATTTATTTATTTTTTACACACCTGTTTCTTTTGCGGCTCGCAGTTAGGTTTGCAATTGCATCCATAGTCCAAAGTCACACTGCGGGAATTATGCTGTTGTTATTACGTAAGATAGGTATTGTATGACGATAGAATTTCCTGAAACAAATCCCCAAAATTCGTGAAGTCGTTACAGTTGTCCTGGTGTGCGTGGAATAAAAGAAAAAAAAAAAAATAAATAAAGTTTACAAAAGGAGGCAGAGAGCTTTGGTTACCAGAATGAGGAATTGTTTTTCCAAGAATATATAAATATTCTTTAATTGAAATTCATCGGTTTCTCCAGCAATGAGATGAATGTTGCTCTAAAGCAACAGACGCCGAACGAACATGTATATGTATCAATAACTTTTTAGAGTTGCCAACGCTCTATTTTCTTGGGTAAAGGATAAAAGCTAATTACATTCTTTCGCTCTACCCAAATACCTATTTAAATTCAGGTACCTTTGACTGGTAGAAAAGCCGACGAATATAATTTTTCAATGTATAAATGAATAAAGACTTTTTTGTTTTTGCCTTTACACTCCTCGAAAGGGTGGGGTGGGGTGGATAGAGGCCAACTGTGCAAATGTTTTGGGATGAGGAATTTGGCGCCACGCCCATTTTAAAACTGGTGATATCATGGTAATATATATATATATATATATATTATATATATATATATATATATATATATATATATATATATATATATATATATATATATTTGTGTTTGTGTGTGTGTATCTGCCTGAAGCCCCAGTATCTTATAATGGGCAAGATGTTTTCCATGACAATATATCATAATTTCAATAAACACACATACACACACACATACACACACGCATAAGCACCCTAAACACACATGCGTGCGTACAAACACATGCAGGGGTGCAAACATGAGACAGCAATGCCAATATCGTAGTTGGCTCCAGGTAATATATAAATAAAGTTAAATGAGATCCTGCTCTAATTGCAACATCCGAAACATAGAAATGTCTTTATCTTCATATTCCATATTTAATGTATTCAAGAATCTGCATAAAAAGTCTGGCTTCCCCCTGCTTCTGATTTTATGCAAATTCGCTCTCCAGCTATTTCGCTAATGTCCTCTGAGTCTTTATCTTTCAAAGGAAAGCAGGAGATAAGGAGATAAAATATGTATTTCTTAATAGAGATTTTTTCCCCTTTTATCCCTACCTCTGCAAAGAGCGTTTATTGTTCCGTTTTCTGTGGTCCGTTTTCTTGCTATTTGTTTAAATACCATTTCAATGCCTTCGGTCATCGCTGAGTCTGGTAACATTTTCATTTGTATCTTGGAAATAATTGTGTTACTTTACCCAGTTCTTGATCAATAAGAGATCATTCATTTATGGCGGTCAGTGTAAAATTTCTATACAATATTTTCTATCAGTACACTAACTTTTTAGTTTTCTGTGAAAGAAAACTATTGAGGTGACTTTGTCTGTCCGCCCTCAGATCTTATAAATTACTGTGGCTAGAGGGCTGCAGATTGGTACGTTGATCATCCACCTTCCAGTCAACAAACATACCAAATTGCAGCCCTCTAGCCTCAGTAGTTTTTATTTTGTCTAAGGTTGAATTTAGACTTGATCATGTGTCTAGCAAAGCTATAGGACGGGCCGCGACTCATATAGGATTATACACTGTACAGAAAACTCAATTGCACCGAAGCAACTTGGTACATTTTTTACTAATTTCTGTTTTTGATTACATTACTAGACCTTTCATAGTTCTACATCAGCTCTGGAAAAAGGAGAAAATCTAGCGAACATCTAAAATGAAAACCGTAGCGTCGGTAATTTCACCAAATTTCACGGGTATAATAACGTTTCTCAAAATAATTAAATTCCCCGACAAAGGAAAACAAAAAATGTTAACGAATTAGTTTTCCGGAAGTCTCTCTCTCTCTCTCTATCTCTCTCTCTCTCTCTCTCTCTCTCTCGTCTCTCGTCCTTTTGCTAATTAAGCCCGCCTTCCTTTCCAACCTGTGCAGGGTATTCTTTGCTGACCTGAGAAACTCGCTGTCTGAGCTCCGTCTTCGGGTTGTTGTTCCCGAGGACAATGGCTGCCAGGAGGTCTCCTGCTTTCGGGTAATGGGCGAACTTCTGAGGATAATTAGAGCGGGGAGAAGTGGCGAGAGCCATCTGATGAACGTGAATAAAAGCAGAAGACAGGAAGACGGAGGAGATGTCTGGAGGATTATACTATAGTAGATTCACATCAACCGTGCATTTGATGTCTAGGCCCGTCCCTTAAGACGACGCTCCTCCTGATTGGCTGTTGATAAGCCAATCACAGGGCTGGAAATTCTCTTCAGTCTCTCTCGATAGTCCACCTCTCCTCAGGGATAATTTTGAACGACGTATTTCTAAAGAGAGGTGGAACATACATCATGCTTCTGTGAACTCTCGAGAGAGACTGAGGAGAGTTTCCAGCCCTGTGATTGGCTTATCAACAGCCAATCAGGAGCGTCGTAAGGGACTGGCCTAGACGTAAATGCACGGCTGATGTGAATCCACTATAATTCGTTTACCGGTTGAATCTCGCATCTTTGCAACTCCGTTGTTTGCTGATCCGCATCTAAGAGAGAGAGAGGAAGAGAGAGAGAGAGAGAGAGAGAGAGAGAGAGAGAGAGAAAGGCCAAGCGCTGGGACCTACCAGGTCATTCAGCACTGAAAGGGAAATTAACAATAAAGTAGGTTTGAAAGGTGTAACAGGAGGAAAACCTCAAAGCATTACAGTGCGCCACGTGAGGTGCGCTGATGGCGCTAGCCCCTTACAGAGTAAAAACATGACGTATATTTAATCAAAGGGTCCAATAAAAATGCCAAAATATAGAAAGAAAGTACTATATTTCAGAGTCTGCTGTCTCTCTTTTCAGCAGTCTTCTTTTATCAGATGGAATTCTGTTGTAAAAGAACATTTTTACTGGTCATGACGTATATGTTCACAAGCTACTATTAAAGTCAATATAGTATGACTTTGAATATTATTCGCCACAAAGCCCACAGCAATTTCGACGAGGTGAAGAATCAGTAACATTTAAAATGACAAGCACGATTATCATGAACATCAACAGCAGAAACAACAGGAGAATGAATAACAATAGCTCTTTCCAGGGATCTCGTAATAGTCAACGTAAATAAGTGGGTTGAGATTGATTTTGAAATCTAATAATTTCTTCCCTTCATTAACTTTGTCTTCGATACATAACGCAGAGAAGGACAGAGGAGTACATAACATCTTTCTCCAGGTAGTGGTTGTGGATATAACAACAAAACATCATTAAATTAATGATGATCATCACAAACAAGTAAAAAAATGGGCTGAAGTTTCTTCGGCTTAAGAAACTCTCAGCCGGCAGCGGTTGCCTGTGTTGTTGCGGTTCCAGACGCATGATCAAGGCAAATTTTAACCATATATAGAATAAAAACTACTGAGAATAGAGGGCAGCAATTTGGTACGTTTTACGATTGGAGGGTGGATGATCAACGTACCAATTTGCAGCCCTCTAGCCTCAGTAGTTTTCAAGATCTGAGGGCGGGCAGATAAGGCCATCTGAATAGTCTTTCTTTTCCAGGAAGCTAAAACGTTTCTGCAGTTGACGTTATGCTCTGCTCGTCAAACGAACCAGCTTCCCGTCATCGCTCCATTTGCCTTCTAATACCAGAGAGGAGCTTCTATAATTGTATCTGTAATCAGTAATTGCTGAATATTCACAAGAAGATCAAAGGAAGCGTATTAAGTGTAGTCGCGACGGAGAGAAGTTGAAAGGACTTCTAAATGACAGCAATTCAGGAAATCCTTTTCTGTTTATTTCTTTTTAAAAAGAGTTTTCCGTTGAAAGCCAAGTAAATCCCTATGGGAGCTGTTGAGTTATGCCAAAACAGATACATGGAGAGAGAGAGAGAGGAGAGAGAGAGAGAGAGAGAGAGAGAGAGAGATACTGCTTAATATTGTGAATATGTAAACAAACTCGTAATCACGTAAACTTACATATACATAAATAATTTTTCAGTTGTTGCTTGAGTCGACTCGAGATTAATGATCTGAGAGCCCCAAAAAAATTTAATATATTTTTTTTTGATAACCACTGTTTTACTCTCTTCATAAAAAAACCATATCCAAACTTTCCCGGTGTATTAAACGACGCAATACCAATAAAATGATTAAAGTTACTTCTACCCTCTATATCTTCTTCCAAGGGAATCTTTCCCTCATCTAGACATACTTTCCACATCCAGGTCAGCCATCACGCCTCAGTTCAACCACTAACTACCAACTTCATATGCTTTTCGTGTTTTCAGTCCCTTACTTGCTATTCTTACATACTCGGGAATAATTTGAGCAAACATTTTTAAACTTGATAATTTAATCTGAATTTGGATGCTGTCACATCAATCAGATCTAACCTCTAACCTCAGCATTAAGCAATTCTTTAAGATATTAATTCAATCGACAAAAGTGCATATTCTCTTCAGGCAACACTTCTACATTCAAGTATATTCTTCCGAGATCTGTTTGCTCGTAAGATCTCCTCAGTAAGAAACAACTCCTTCTCTCCCTTGGAGTATGTTACAGAGTCATTCCAGTATTTTGATTACGTGTTCTCTTTCACCTTAATCTTGCTTCCCCGAGTTGCCTCTTGGTCCGTCAATTATTGTCCATCTTGTTTTGTGTCTTGCAGCTGCGACTCATAAGGCCATTGTTGGTTCCTTTCAATGCGCCTCCTCTCTCATTTCATCCCAACAATATCAGTCTTATTCTTGCCTGTCCACATGAACGCTTCTCTGGAAGGCCAGTCTCATTCTTTTCAGCTGTTCTGTGCACATGAACTTAGTTCTGAAGGGCACAAGAGAGCATCAGTTTGAAATAAGTTGGCGAAGAGAACGCCACAATGTATACTAAGTATAGGATCAGATTTACCTCTGTCACAGTTGAGGTGGGTAATTGAGCGACCGGGGAAGAACCCTGACCCTGAAAACTAATAATAGAAGAGAGGCGTCGTTTAAAATTGTGGGAAAGAGCTGAAGGCCAGCCAGGCACAGAACGCAAACAATGGCAAAGAAAAACAGAGCGAAAGGTGCCTTTCAGCCGTTCTAAAAATATGGCCTAGATGACGTCCGTATGCCTGAACGCTTTTGCCCACCGTCAAACGGGAGAGACTGAAAATGATAAAGAAAGGGACACACACACACAGGCACGTACACAGACACACACACACACAGAAGGATTATCAGAATACAACTGATTTCTCTCTTCTGGGAAGAAGCCATCCTCGGTAATTGCACGAAGCGTTGCAATTTGTCTCTTTCGGACGTGAGGTCGATAGTAAAGGAACAACTATTTCGCGCCAATAGCTGGGTATCTCTCTAGACATTCTGGCGTACCTTTGGATGGAAAATATTGCGTGTTGTATTGATGGTATGTTGCACAATACATATCTGCAGGATATAACATTTCGTTTCTTCACTTTCGTGACTTATCTGGATTGATGCGTTTCCCATCAAATTAAAATGTAAATTGTCTTTCGTTCAAGACATTATTTAAAAATAATTAATCTCCCAGAGCTTCTGAAACGAAAACAGTTCACTTTTTAATATAATTTTGTTACCAAAGATGATATCCAACATTATTGACCAAGAATAGTACATTTTAGTTTTCTGAAAAGAAAACTATTTTGCCGGGTTTTTCTGTCCGTCTGTACTTTTTCCTGTCTGCACTTTTCTGTCCACACTATTTTCTGTTTGCACTATTTTCTGTTTGTCTTCAGATCTTAAAAACTACTGAGGCTAGAGCGCTGAAATTTGGCTTGTTGATCACTCACCCTCCAATCATCAAGCAACTAATATTGCAGCCTTCTATCCTCAGTTGTTTTAATTTTATTTAAGGTTAAATTTAGCCATAATAGTGTTTTTTTTTTCTTTCTGCCCTCACATCTTAAAAACTACTGAGGCTAGAGCTCTTGAAATTAGCATATTGATCACCGACCCTCCAATCATCAAGCACATTAAATTGCAGCCTTCTATCCTCAGAAGTTTGAATTTTATTTATGGTTAAAAGTAGCCATAACCGTACGTCTGGCGACGATTTATAAGCCAGGCCATCACCGGACAGTGGTTAAAAGTTCATGGGACGCGGCTCATATAGAAAACCCGATTGAGCTTAAGATACTTCGTAGCAATTTTTTACTTATTCAGGTATGATTACACGTCTCACCTGAAAGGAAAACGTAGCCGTTACGAAATATAAAGGGGAAACTCAAAAGACGATTTACACAACGTCTGCGAAATAAACAACTTGAGTTCCCAAGACGGAGGAATGCAAAATACTTTCACAATTGTTTATATCCCCGCGAATTCATTTCTCTTATCGCGAAATTTCAGGCACTGCCTGATTTGCAGAATTTCTAACGGCAGTGAGAGAGAGAGAGAGAGAGAGAGAGAGAGAGAGAGAGAGAGAGTGCAGTCGTAAAATAAATTACGAAATGTAGCAGCCATCTTTGGGCATCCTCAGATTCAAACCACCCTATCTTACAGTGTTTATTACAGATCGTAGACCTGGAACTGACATTTTAGGGCTCAAAGCTAAATGAATTTCAGCTGTAACTTGCTATCTAAGTTGTCAGAAATGGAGAGGGTGGATTTGTTTCGATTAAAAAACCGCGACCTACAGGATATATAAGATCTCAGTCTTCGTGCATATAGGGGTTAAAATATTAATATTTGAAGCACTGATTTTCATACGTGTAACCCTGTCTTACCGAAATTCATTTATAGTCAAAGTTGTCTGAATGGAATGAATAAAAAGAAGAGTATTAGAAGCATTGATTCTTGTAAGCCACCGACAAATTATTTAAGATCAAAGGCATCAATATTGTCTTCCTTTACAGAAAGCTAAAACTTTTAAAACATTTCATGCTACATACATCACGCCCTCATCAACATCTCAAGTACCTGAACGCAAGGATTCTCATTTCTCTGAAACTTGCCTCGGGGCGCATTCCGTATCCCCTGCCATGCAGAACCCAGCTTAGCGGGGGTTATTTATGTATCAGCTCTAACCTTCTACCTAAGAGTCTTGGTTTCTTCGCCCAGTCTACCGGAGAGCCAAGGAAATAACAGGATACTCTGGTCAGAGACGGAGAAACTCTCTCTCTCTCTTTATCTCTTTATATATAAATATATTATATATATATATATATATATATATTATATATATATATATATATTATATATATATATATATATATATATATATATTATATGGCACAACTGGGCAATCGAACTTCGGAGTACCGAATCAGTACGAGAGCAAGTAACCCACTCATCCAACGACGAACTATGGTAGAGTGGTAAGAAGAATATATATATATATATATATATATATATATATATATATATATATATATATATATATATATATATATATATATATATATATATATATATATATTTTATACATATACATATATATATATATATATGTGTGTGTGTGTGTTTGTGTGTGTGTATTCACTTATGTATAAAGCAGACACAAACACAAACACGCACAGGCGATCATACACATTCCAGTAACAAGACCAAAAAGAACTCCAGCGTACCATTGTGCCGGGTTTGTTTGTCCTTCTGCACTATTTTCTTTATGCCCTCATATCTTACAAACTTCTGAGGCTAGAGGGCTGCAAATTTGTATGGTGATCACCCACCCTGCAATCATCAGACTTACCAAATTGCAGCCCGCTAGCCTCAGTAGTTTCTACCTTATTTAAGGTCAAAGTTAAGTATGTTTTAGCCATGTTCGTGCGTCTGGCAAGGCGACAACATAAGCTGGCTGAAGGTTTCGTGAGCCGGGGCTCATAGAGCCTTATACCGAGGCCATCGAAAAATAGATTTATTTTCTCTGTACAGAAAACTCTTCAACGCATTTCTTTTTATTAAGTAGAAAATTTGGACTCGAGAGAAGCACAGGACGACTGATTGCAAACCTGATAACTTTAGATTCTATATCTGAACCCTAAATGAAACCTGCTATACCTCATTACCTCGCCCTCATAACTTTTCCCATTGACGTCGAAGCCTCATAATTCTCGTCGACAATGCTTATTAGCCCCTGGCTAATTACATCAGCAATCACAGAAGGTATCGGGCGATTTGATAAAGCTCATTTAATGCTATCAAACGGCAATTGATATTGCAAAGCTGGACTAATTATCAAAAGGACCTGTCAGTCATCGCGTCGATCAAAGTACAATACCATCAATCGAAAGTCATAATCAGAGAGAGAGAGAGAGAGAGAGAGAGAGAGAGAGTCTCTTTTGAGTCGTCGATATCCAATAAAACATTAGTTTTTTTATGTTGATTGAGATACAAATCAGCATGGAAGTGAGGTAATGAGGGCAATAAAGAGTATTAACCAATACGAACGGGACTCTCTCTCTCTCTCTCTCTCTCTCTCTCTCTCTCTCTCTATATATATATATATATAGATATATATATATATATGTTTGTTTCTGTATACATACATACACACATGTATATTAGATTATAATATAAGTACATTATATGTGTAAGTGTTTTTACATAATAAAAATATGGAATGTTAGTCCATCCATATATAAAAGTCTAAAAAAACTAAACGAGGTCACCAGATTGCTTGCAGGAATGTGATCAGACTAGAGACGCTAAAGATGACGTATACAATAAGTATGTAGGCTAAGAATAACATGCGTCACCTGTAGTCATTCAATTGTTTATAAACATTAGTCCAAGCTCCCTGCTTGAGACAATACCCCGACCTATTATTCAAACGGCCTACGTGATCTGTAGCGTGTCTCATTTGATTGTGTGTTCGTATGAAACTATGTTCATTGTATGTATGTTCATATGTTCGAACTACTGTCTGTTCCTTCATAACTTGTAACAGAGATGGTAGACAGGCAGAACAGAGTTAGCTATCGTCATTAGAAGACCTGCCTACCTCTTTACCTAAGCTTTATCATGTAGAGGAATAGGATTAGCCATCATCATTGGCAGAAGCGATCAAGCTATCGTCATAGAAGACTTGTACGATCATACCTGATCTTCATCATGTAAAACTTCAGAATATACTATTTTTTATACTTAGTGTTTTTCTCCAGAACCTCACCGAACCATGAGTTAAACACATCGTCGTAAAGAAAATAATACCGACTTCGTAAGTGATCTACAAACCCCCAGACACTCCATTGAAGATGGAAGTGCAATACCAACCGACTTAGCGTTTAGATTATCGCTAGTCTAACATTACCTCATAGGGCGCCTTATCATACAAGGCACGAGCCCTAATATTGGTGGCCAGCGGACCAGAAGAACTCCTACAACGTCCTAACAAGAACAAAAAACAGAATAATAAATCATGAAGTCAACGACGACGAAAGCAGCAGATTCTTCAAGCAACCTAGTATCATCATTAGTGAGCGACTTCAGAAAACAACAAGATTCGTCCAAGCACTTAGTATCATCGTTAGTGAATAACTTCAAGAAACAAAACCGACGTGTCCTTTTCCTACGGCAACGGAAAGCTTGCGTCTCTCATTAGAATCATTCAAGAAAACATCGTTAGTGAGCGTTTCCGGCACTGCAAGAAACAAACCGAACGCGTCTGCAGCATCGGATTTTCAAGGGCTCGAATCATCGAAACAACGCGCACGGGGGAAACTGGAAACTGAAGCCAAAAACCAGGTCGTCCGCTAAATATGAAGGAGGACCAGCCGTGTGTCGTTATCGGAACACCGTGACTTCCCACAAAAGCAAGCTAAGTACAAATTTTTTATTCATTTGGAGTAACTTTGAGTGTTTCCTTTACAGGTCGAATTTCGTTATTCCTGTGGCTGAAGTTACGAGACATTCTTAAATCTTACTTTTTACAGAAATTATCTACATCATTGAGATTTCGCTACTGCGAGTTTTTTTATCTTTGAGTGTCTGTTTCCAGAAGTTCTACTGAAATATCATAATCATATACTATGTTAATTTTATCATTTGGGTGATTATTAATCCCTTACGTAACAAATCATATTAAACAGTGAATATGCGTTTACGCAGTGACGTCTGTATTATACAGATGCATGGATGGGTAGGGTCGTTAAGCACCGTAGTGATTAGAAAAAACACACAAAAAAAACAAGGGAACACCCGTACAAATCTAATAAATTAGAGGTAACACTATTTCGGGTCATGACAATAATGCTCCTTTGCAAAGTCCCGATCGCAGTTTTAGCCTTGAGTTTTTTGAGTTATATAAAATATCGAACCTCAATGACTCAACTTACTTTAAAAATACGGCTGGATTGCAAGGAATAACATGTCTGTAAAAAAAACTTTCATCAGGCTAAATGCGCTGACCAGGATCCCTCACTATTTCAAATTTTAGCAAAGAATGAAGTACAAACAGTTAATATTGAATACAGTAGAGATAACTTGTCTTATTAGTAATCGCTCAGTTCCTAATAGTTCGTCATTCATTGCTTTATACGTAACCAGCAACATAATGCTAAAAACACACAATACGTTGCCGATGGTAATAAAGAGAAGGATCCTAATTATGTTACAAAAAGAAATAGAAACAGTAGCCCGTTCAGAATCAAACAAGCAAACTCGGTGACTGTGTCACCTAGTCAAGCGGTCAAGGTTAGTCAAAAAAACTGCCGAAGTGTTCAAAACATAGCAAATTCCACACAATAAGCGACTCTAGCAGAGTGGGGAAAAGCGATGTTGGTTCATACAATATCTTTTTGAATTAAAAAGGATTTTTCCTATGAAACACACGACCGTATAAAGTAATCAGAGCAGGTTTTCGTTTAATTTTAATACATTAAGTTATAATAAATACTGGTGGATTAAGCCCGACTGTACGCGCCGTAAAAATTAGAATATCTTGTTTTAGTTATTTACCTTTACTACCCGTAATAATCCTGTTTTACGGACTCCACCGTCTGTTGTTCGAACTTCTCTAATGAGAAGTCCGGATAAGCGAGCGCTTACAGATACCTCTATAGTTATAAAACATTGATCTGTATCTAGTGTAATTGTAAGATTCATCTAGGGGTATACAAAATATTATCTTACATCCCCTGCAAAACACGGCGTGTTTATCAAAAGGAAAATCTATAAACCTTCAAACATAGTAAAATCGTTTTGAACAAAATGAGACAGTTAATCAAATAATAACTTATATAAAGGAACTATACATTTGTCTCATAAATCGTAACATTGTTCAAATGACCAACAGAATTCTCCCACAACCGCAGTCGTACTTTGCACGCAAAATCTCGAGAAGCATGCACCCTCGAATGTCTTAGTGCGTGTAAAAAGACTTTGCTGGGAAATGAAATTTTAATCCTTCCCGACACTCGAAATATAACGATTTCCGCGAACAAAGCTCTAAAAAGTATACATATCGTGGATACGGAAGTTATAAATATCGCATTTTTTATTGTTGCTAATTTTAATCACGCCAACCAGTCGTGGATGAATCTCTCTGATAATCTATCTAAAGTAATATCCGTAAAGTCATTCAAGCAGAGGTGATTCAGCAGAAATTTTTTTTATCTTTTACCTGAATACCAGGAAGTTTCTCCACTACGAGTGATCTCTGGGAGAAAAAACGGATGTAATTTAACACAAAATACGGGGTAAGGACAAACATAAAGCTATTTACGTACCTTCGTATAGATTCTCATGAAATTTTCAAAATAGAGATAAATGACGAAGTTGAAAAATTTTAGTAATAGGAGTCATTAGGAAATCAAATAGCCCATATAATTTTTCCCTCAAACGTCATGCCATAAAAGATCGGACTTGGCGTATCTGCGTAGATTCTGTCGCTTAAACAAGGAAACGACTTCCGATAGTTTCCAGTGCGATGTACCGACGACATCTTATCTCTGTTTAGGTTAGAATAATAAAATTTTTTTTTTTTTTCACCAACTTGGACTTACTTAAAGGCTTTTACCTGATACCATTACCTAAGTGATTGTACCTCATATACCGTTTTCAGCACACTCAGGGGACATTATCAATTTTTACGTATTGCCTCCGGCTTACGTTGCACCCCAACCCTTATAATATAGTGTTTGGAGACTTTTAGGGGATACCCTACATGCCTATATGGATGATCTTGTAATCTTTTCTAATACCTTCCTTAGAAGTACATTCACATAAACTAGAGCTAGTCTCAGAGTAAAATATATAAATGTGAGTTTTTTTCAAAACCGAACATGTTTATCTAGGTTTTATGTGTCTGGTCAAGGTCTTAAAAGTAGTCCATGGTAAGGTGTCGGCTATTCATAACTTTCCGGTACTTATTAACGTAAAAAAAAGGGGGATACAGCACTTTTGCGCTGTAGTGGGTATTACAATCGTATGTAAATATGTAACTCTTCAATCATGACAGCTCCTTTAACAGATCTTACGAAGAAGAGCGTAGATTTATTATGGTCTGAAAAGCATCAACAGGCGTTCGATATCTTAAAAAGCGGAAAATAAGCAGCTTACCTAACTTAAAAATCCCTGATTTAAATAAGAATTTTTTTTTTTTTTTATTGCAACCAGACGCCTCAGACCAAGGGGTAAGAGGGATACTACTTCAGTAATATGATAAACAGTTCTTCCCTATAGCTTTTTTATTCACGTAAACTAAAGCCCTTTGAAAGTAAATAAATTGCAGTAATAGGCAAGGCAAGTGGCTGGGTTATCTTTAACACTAGTACATTTTAAGTTCATAATCTATGGCTATCCTGATAAAGTCCTTACTGAACATGAGTCCTTTACCGAGTTTTTCAAAGGCTTTAATCACAGTCCAAAAGGAACTCGGTGACAAATGATCATTCAGGTCTTTGGAGCCAAGATAAGATATCTACCTGGGAAAGCAATTATCATAGCTGACGCATTATCCCGCAATCCCGCACCATACAGCAAAGAACCATTAATTAGACTAAAAGATATAGAAACATCCGTGCCTATTGTTAAAACCGTATCTAAACAAGAAAATTCCTTAACCCAAGAGATCGCGAGCATTGAATATCTGGGTTGGAGCGCAGAACTGTTACAAACTGAACAAAGCAAGAGTCACAGACATAAACCAAACAATAAACACTTCGAAACGGAAACAGGGTCAGTGGCTAGGGAAAAAACAATAAACACTTCGAGCAGAAACCCTAAAGCAAAAAGTATATTTAAAGTATGTGTATCAGAATAATGTAATCAAATGTAATATTATATGTAGGTCTGTGACGAGGAAAAACCCGAAGAACACAGCAGATGACTAATGACCAGTAGTAGTAATAATCTTTTTCATACCAATCGTCATAAACTGGTGCATTCCGTCATCCAGGGTTTCCCTACTATGTCACAGAAAGCCAAATCACTATTTTACTGGCCTACAATGCTTACAGATATAAAAAGCACATAACTAATTGTAACATGTGTCATGAAAACAAGGGATACACTAAGACACCTGTCAGTTTAGGAGCCTATCCTGTGCCAAATCAATCCTTGAAAGAATATACGTAGAATTATTAACAGAATTACGAGTCTGACAGAGGGAATAAACACTTCTTAGTGTTAATAGTTCCTTGACACGTTATATAGAATTAATAGCACTAAAACAAACACCGCAATTGAGTGCGTTACGAATATTTATGAGTGCTAAATCAATAAATATGGAATTCAACACATGATAATCTGACTCGGGTGGTGTAAATCAATAATAATCTCCTTAACACGTGTGAATTCCTTTCCATTAAGAAAACCAAATTAATATATTTGATCACCCAGAGTCAATCGGTTTGGTAGAATAACGGATAATTAAATAGGAAGTGTCAATGTCTTACGAGTTACAACTCGTGATATTGGATCCGACCGGATTATAGCGGTTCTCGCGGTTTTAAATACGTTTATCATTTATATCTTGTATCTATAGAATTGATGCCGCAAGTAGCCTTATACGGTACGCCGCTAGAACACTTTTCCACATATTCAAGCCAACCCATTAATTTATCCATAAATATATATAAAAAAAAACATTATATATATAAATAAAATAAATATATAAAATAAATATGGATACAAGTGGAGTCAATATAATACACTCCGTAAGAAGTCGGAAGGGTTACAAATTATAATAAAAAGGGAATCACGATTAAAAATGAAATAAAGCACAAAACGTAACCATTAAATATCCAAATATATATGCGTAAAGATTTGAACTCTAACTTAACGCTTTAGTAATGACAAATAAGCTAAAAAGTTCACATATCAAAACCTATGACATATTGTCTGTCGGTGATTTATATTCGTAGTCAATGAAAAAAAAAAATTAAATAAATAAATAAATAAATAAAACTAATAATAAATAAAATAAAAAAATAAAATAAAATAAAAGAGATTTTAAAGTCAGGAAGTCTAGAAGTGAAAATGTTATCTATGGAATAATCCTATATGAATCTTATACAGGGCTAATAATATATATAGAATTTGTATGGAAACCTTTTTCATATAGTTTGAATAAGGAATATTTAATTTAACATAATTACAATTATGCAGATTTTCCAACATGAAACTAATATATTGTTCAATTTTGGTACTGTTTTTTTTTTTTTTTTTCAGACATTCTTCTCATGCGGGTGGAGAATTAAACACTAAAATATCATTTGAAAATACTAAAGTCTTATCTCTTACAGCAAGTAACGTACTCTTAGCTGGCTGAGAGCAATCTCCTGCCAAGTGACGACGTCATCATTGCCGTATCAGCATTTGTTCCTTTTAACCTCAATAATCTGCTTACACAGGCTTCATCTGTGTGTCGTCTCTGCTTGCAAAACAGATTGACTGGAGAAAGGAATGCTTAGCCCGAACTTCTCATGGGCAAGGCAGACGTTAGGTACAAATGTCTATCCGTATGCGCAATGCAACTTTAGCTAAGGAGTTGCAATCATTTTAAAATTAATAACAAAATAAGCAAATAGAATTTCTATAACAACAAAATGAATAAATTTTTTTCTGAACCTCATAGACATTTAGAAGTATCAAGTATGTATAAGAAATATTTACTTGCAACATTAGCCTATTACAATTCAAGTAAAAACATTCATGGGAAAATGTCACATTTTCTTGAAAAACCAAAGTTTATTTAGAAATTAGTTACATAGTGGGTTTTTTTTTCGTTGCATCTCCTACCTATTAATAAAGCTTTAAAAAAAAAAAAAATAACCTCAAGAGGATGCGCACGAGGAAAATTGAATATGAAACTTTTGTTAGGGCACATAGAATCATGATTAATATTCTCTTTGACTCTTATGCTGCCTGGCAATCTTACTAATAGCTCCGTTTTTCCCACTTCTTTGTCTAGTAACTTACTACCAGTAAGTATCGAATTTTCTTTGAGATTCGTAATGATATCTATTTATTTTTTTTTATAATTCTGGATATTTTTACAAGTCATCATAGACCTGGATAAGTTCACTCATTGTTAATGCCATGGATAAAAAAGTTTGTACAGCGGACTCTTTTGAATTCCAAAATATCAGCGAATTCATGTGGTTAAGTCTGGTTTAAATAGCTCTCTTCCCTCCCCTGTATTTGGATGTCGTCTGAATTTACTTTGCCCTTGTGACAAGTATAATTTCACTTGCAGGCTGATTAATGGAACCTGGTTACAGTATCCTGCAGTATGAGAGTTTCACATCGCAACTTCAAAAAATCGTTCGTCGCAGCGGACGACTACAGTCAAGTAACAACCGCCTACAATGTGAAAGGAATTTCATGGACTTCTTCGACCGACACCGTATCTCGTCGTTAATCTCGTTTTCATGCGGAACGCTCCAGCGGCTGTCGGAATTCGACTACAAAAGGGACCATACTTCCGACAATTACGACCCGAAGGATATTCAACTCTACTTTGCTGGCGAGGACTCGTGCTGGGGATGTTTTTTTTATTCATCGCGAACGTAATCGTGTAGCTTAGGATGCAGAGAATAAGTATGAGCGCAAAATAGAACGTTGGACCCGCCCAGGCAAATTTTCCCCTTGTTTTAACCTTTGAAAAAGGCGTTTCAATTGGCTATAGGTGGTTGTCTGGACTGTGTAATGGACGAAAAGTGGTTCGAAAGCTAGTTAAAAGTGAAGTAGTATAACCTCGGTCATGTATCCTATATATATTAAAGTATCAGGATCCTATATTTCTATAAATGATCATAAAATAACATGAATCGAAATATATTTTTTGCGTGTACGCAATAGGAATCTATCTTATATAAATGATCATAAATAACAGAATTGAAATATATCTTTGCGTGTACGCAATAGGAATCATTTAAAGTGCACATATATTAATCATAATTATATGAATCCATATACATATGTATAAACAAATCAGGTAGCCTATAATCAATCTGTTACCTTATATCTTACCATTATCTGCAGTTATTTATGAGTTAGTATATGAATTACTAATCAGATATATAACATTTAGCATAAAAATCAACGAATCAATCAGCATAACCATTAATAACTTTATCATTTCATATATGAAATTTTTGTATCAGTTAAAATATGATTTTTATCATGTTAATCTTCATTCTATGCAATTATCAGAGTACATTAGTATTTTCTGTAGCATAAGTATCTTAATGAGATGAAGTGAAAAAACTGTATCATTTTATATCACGTGATCACTATTATTTACCAATATCATTGTTTTATATTTTATTACTTGAATCAATTCATGTACACAATGAATTTTTATTTACTTATATATATATATATTCACATAGTGTCTGTATCACACTCCTATGAGTCAAATGCAAGTCAAGTTTGAGTAATATTCAGTAGTTGGTTTTGGTAGCTGACCGAGCTAATGTAAGTGTTTACATAATAAAAAATATGGAATGTTAGTCCATATATATAAAAGTCTAAAACTAAAGAGGTCAAACCAGATTGCTTGCAGGAATGTGATCAGACTAGAGACGCTAAAGATGACGTATACAATAAGTATGTAGGCTAAGATAACATGCCGTCACCTGTAGTCATTCAATTGTTTATAAACATTAGTCCAAGCTCCCTGCTTGAGACAACTACCCCGACCTATTATTCAAACGGCCTACGTGATCTGTAGCGTGTCTCATTTGATTGTGTGTTCGTATGAAACTATGTCATTGTATGTATGTTCATATGTTCGAAATACTGTTTTTCTGTTCCTTCATAAACTTGTAACAGAGATGGTAGACAGGCAGAACAGAGTTAGCTATCGTCATTTAGAAGACCTGTACCTCTTTACCTAAGCTTTTTTTTTTTTTTATCCCCATGTAGAGGAAATAAGGATTAGCCATCATCATTGGCAGAAGCGATCAAGCTATCGTCATATGAAGACTTGTACGATCATACCTGATCTTCATCATGTAAAAACTTCAGAAGAATATACTATTTTTATACTTAGTGTTTTCTACAAGAACCTCACCGAACCATGAGTTTAACACATCGTCGTAAAGATATACCGACTTCGTTAAGTGATCTACAAAACCCCAGACACTCCATTGAAGATGGAAGTGCAATACCAACCGACTTAGCGTATAGATTATCGCTAGTCTAACATTACCTCATAGGGCGCCTTATCATACAAGGCACGAGCCCTAATATTGGTGGCCAGCGGACCAGAAGAACTCTACAAACGTCCTACGAAGAAAAAACAGAATAATAAATCATGAAGTCAACGACGACGAAAGCAGCAGATTCTTCAAGCAACCTAGTATCATCATTAGTGAGCGACTTCAGAAAACAACAAGATTCGTCAAGCAACTTAGTATCATCGTTAGTGAATAACTTCAAGAAACAAAACCGACGTGTCCTTTTCCTACGGCAACGGAAGCTTCGTCTCTCATTAGAATCATTCAAGAAAACATCGTTAGTGAGCGTTTCCGGCACTGCAAGAAACAAACCGAACGCGTCTGCAGCATCGGACTTTCAAGGGCTCGAATCATCGAAACAACGCGCATGGGGGAAACTGAAGCCAAACCAGGTCGTCCGCTAAATATAGAAGGAGGACCAAGGCCGTGTGTCGTTATCGGAACACCGTGACTTCCCACAAAAGCAAGCTAAGTACAATTTTTTATTCATTTGGAGTAACTTTGAGTGTTTCCTTTACAGGTCGAATTTCGTTATTCCTGTGGGCTGAAGTTACGAGACATTCTTATTAATCTTACTTTTTACAGAAATTATCTACATCATTGAGATTTCGCTACTGCGAGTTTTTTATCTTTGAGTGTCTGTTTCCAGAAGTTCTACTGAAATATCATAATCATACTATGTTAACTTTATCATTTTGGGTGATTATTAATCCCTTACGTAACAAATCATATTAAACAGTGAATATGCGTTTACGCAGTGGACGTCTGTATTTATACAGATGCATGGATAGGGTCGTTAAGCACCGTAGTGATTAGAAAACACACAAAAAACAAGTGGAACACCCCCTACAATCTATATAAAATTAGAGGTAACACTATTTCGGGTCATGACAATAAATGCTCCTTTGCAAAGTCCCGATCGCAGTTTTAGCCTTGAGTTTTTTTGAGTTATATAAAATATCGAACCTCAATGACTCAACTTAACTTTAAAAATACGGCTGGATTGCAAGGATAACATTTCTGTAAAAAAAACTTTCATCAGGCTAAATGCGCTGACCAGGATCCCTCACTATTTCAAATTTTAGCAAAGAATGAAGTACAAACAGTTAATATTGAATACAGTAGAGATAACTTGTCTTATTAGTAATCGCTCAGTCCTAATAGTTCGTCATTCATTGCTTTATACGTAACCAGCCAACATAATGCTAAAAACAAAAACACAATACGTTGCCGATGGTAATAAAGAGAAGGATCCTAATTATTACAAAAAGAAATAGAAACAGTAGCCCGTTCAGAATCAAACAAGCAAACTCGGTGACTGTGTCCACCTAGTCAAGCGGTCAAGGTTAGTCAAAAAACTGCCGAAGTGTTCAAAACATAGCAAATTCCACACAATAACGCGGTAACTCCTTAGCAGAGTGGGGAAAAGCGATGTTGGTTCATACCAATATCTTTTTGAATTAAAAAGGATTTTTCCTATGAAACACACGACCGTATAAAGTAATCAGAGCAGGTTTTCGTTTTTTAATTTTAATACATTAAGTTATAATAAATACTGGTGGATTAAGCCCGACTGTACGCGCCGTAAAAATTAGAATATCTTGTTTATTCCTTTACTACACGTAATATCCTGTATTTACGGACTCACCGTCTGTTGTTCGAACTTCTCTAATGAGAAGTCCGGATAAGCGAGCGCTTACAGATACCTCTATAGTTATAAAAAACATTGATCTGTATCTAGTGTAATTGTAAGATTCATCTAGGGGTATACAAAATATTATCTTACATCCTGCAAAATAAGGCGTGTTTATCAAAGGAAAATCCTATAAACCTTCAAACATAGTAAAATCCGTTTGAACAAAATGAGACAGTTAATCAAATAATAACTTATATAAAGGAACTATACATTTGTCTCATAAATCGTAACATTGTTCAAATGACCCAACAGAATTCTCCCACAACCGCAGTCGTACTTTGCACGCAAATCTCGAGAAGCATGCACCCTCGAATGTCTTAGTGCGTGTAAAAAGACTTTGCTGGAAATGAAATTTTAATCCTTCCCGACACTCTGAAATATAACGATTTCCGCGAACAAAGCTCTAAAAGTATACATATCGTGGATACGGGAAGTTATAAATATCGCATTTTTTATTGTTGCTAATTGTTTAATCACGCCCAACCAGTCGTGGATGAATCTCTTCGGATAATCTATCTAAAGTAATATCCGTAAAGTCATTCAGCAGAGGTGATTCAGCAGAAATTGTTTTTTTTATCTTTTACCTGAATACCAGGAAGTTTCTCCACTAGCGAGTGATCTCTGGGAGAAAAAACGGATGTAATTTAACACAAAATACGGGGTAAGGACAAACATAAAGCTATTTACGTACCTTCGTATAGATTCTCAATGAAATTTCAAAATAGAGATAAATGACGAAGTTGAAAAATTTTAGTAATAGGAGTCATTAGGAAATCAAAAATAGCCCATATAATTTGTTTTCCCTCAAACGTCATGCCATAAAAGATCGGACTTGGCGTATCTGCGTAGATTCTGTCGCTTAAACAAGGAAACGACTTCCGATAGTTCCAGTGCGATGTACCGCGACATCTTATCTCTGTTAGGTTAGAATAAAATTTTTTTTTTTTTCACAACCAACTTGGACTTACTTAAAGGCTTTTACCTGATACCATTACCTAAGTGATTGTACCTCATATACCGTTTTTCAGCACACTCAGGGGACATTATCAATTTTTACGTATGCCTCCGGCTTACGTTGCACCCCAATTATAATATAGTGTTTGGAGACTTTTAGGGATACCCTACATGCCTATATGGATGATCTTGTAATCTTTTCTAATACCTTAGAAGTACATTCACATAACTAGAGCTAGTCTCAGAGTATATAAATGTGAGTTTTTAAAAACCGAACATGTTTATCTAGGTTTTATGTGTCTGGTCAAGGTCTTAAAAGTAGTCCATGGTAAGGTGTCGGCTATTCATAACTTTCGCCGGTACTTATTAACGTAAAAGGGGGATTACAGCACTTTTGCGCTGTAGTGGGTATTACAATCGTATGTAAATATGTAACTCTTTCAATCATGACAGCTCCTTTAACAGATCTTACGAAGAAGAGCGTAGATTTATTATGGTCTGAAAAGCATCAACAGGCGTTCGATATCTTAAAAGCGGAAAATGCAGCTTACCTAACTTAAAATCCCTGATTTAAATAAGGAATTTTTTTTTTTTTTATTGCAACAGACGCCTCAGACCAAGGGGTAAGAGGATACTACTTCAGTAATATGATTAAAACAGTTCTTCCCTATAGCTTTTTATTCACGTAAACTAAAGCCCTTTGAAAGTAAATATGCAGTAATAGGCAAGGAAGGGCTAGGTATCTTTAACACTAGTACATTTTAAGTTCATAATCTATGGCTATCCTGATAAAGTCCTTACTGAACATGAGTCCTTTACCGAGTTTTTCAAAGGCTTTAATCACAGTCCAAAAGGAACTCGGTGACAAATGATCATTCAGGTCTTTGGAGCCAAGATAAGATATCTACCTGGAAGCAATTATCATAGCTGACGCATTATCCGCAATCCCGCACCATACAGCAAAGAACCATTAATTAGACTAAAAGATATAGAAACATCCGTGCCTATTTGTTAAAACCGTATCTAAACAAGAAAATTCCTTAACCCAAGAGATCGCGAGCATTGAATATCTGGGTTGGAGCGCAGAACTGTTACAAACTGAACAAAGCAAGAGTCAACAGACATAAACCAAACAATAAACACTTCGAAACGGAAACAGGGTCAGTGGCTAGGCAAAAAACAATAAAACACTTCGAGCAGAAAACCCTAAAAGCAAAAGTATATTTAAAGTATGTGTATCAGAATAATGTAATCAAATGTAATATTATATGTAGGTCTGTGACGAGGAAAACCCGAAGAACACAGCAGATGACTAATGACCAGGTAGTAGTTAATAATCTTTTTCATACCAATCGTCATAAACTGTTGCATTCCGTCATCAGGGTTTCCTACTATGTCACAGAAAGCCAAATCACTATTTTACTGGCCTACAATGCTTACAGATATAAAAAGCACATAACTAATTGTAACATGTGTCATGAAAACAAGGGATACACTAAGACACCTGTCAGTTTAGGAGCCTATCCTGTGCCAAATCAATCCTTGAAAGAATATACGTAGAATTATTAACAGAATTACGAGTCTGACAGAGGGAATAAACACTTCTTAGTGTTAATAGTTTTCCTTGACACGTTATATAGAATTAATAGCACTAAAAACAACCACCCGCAATTGAGTGCGTTACGAATATTTATGAGTGCTAAATCAATAAATATGGAATTCAACACATGATAATCTGACTCGGGTGGTGTAAATCAATAATAATCTCCTTAACACGTTGTGTGAATTCCTTTCCATTAAGAAAACCAATAATATATTTGATCACCCAGAGTCAATCGGTTTTGGTAGAATAACGGATAATTAAATAGGAAGTGTCAATGTCTTACGAGTTACAACTCGTGATATTGGATCCGACCGGATTATAGCGGTTCTCGCGGTTTTAAATACGTTTATCATTTAATATCTTGTATCTATAGAATTGATGCCGCAAGTAGCCTTATACGGTACGCCGCTAGAACACTTTTCCACATATTCAAGCCAACCATTAATTTATCAAATATATATATAAAAAAAAAATATATATATAAATAAATAAAAAATATAAAAAAAAAATAAAATAAATATGGATACAAGTGGAGTCAATATAATACACTCCGTAAGAAGTCGGAAGGGTTACAAATTATAATAAAAAGGAATCACGATAAAATAAATAAGCAAAACGTAACCATTAAATATCCAAATATATATGCGTAAAGATTTGAACTCTAACTTAACGCTTTAGTAATGACAAATAAGCTAAAAGTTCAAACACATATCAAAACCTACTGACATATTGTCTGTCCCGGTGATTTATATTCGTAGTCAATGAAAAAAAAAAATTAAATAAATAAATAAATAAATAAACTAATAATAAATAAAATAAAATAAAATAAATAAAGAGATTTTAAAGTCAGGAAGTCTAGAAGTGAAAATGTTTATCTATGGAATAATCCTATATAATCTTATACAGGCTATAATATATAGAATTTGTATGGAAACCTTTTTCATATAGTTTGAATAAGGAATATTGTTTAATTTAACATAATTACAATTATGCAGATTTTCCAACATGAAACTAATATAATTGTTCAATTTTGGTACTGTTTTTTTTTTTTTTCAGACATTCTTCTCATGCGGGTGGAGAATTAACACTAAAATATCATTTGAAAATACTAAAGTCTTATCTCTTACAGCAAGTAACGTAACTCTTAGCTGGCTGAGAGCAATCTCCTGCCAAGTGACGACGTCATCATTGCCGTATCAGCATTTGTTCCTTTTAACCTCAATAACTCTGCTTACACAGGCTTCATCTGTGTGTCGTCTCTGCTTGCAAAACAGATTGACTGGAGAAAGGAATGCTTAGCCCGAACTTCTCATGGGCAAGGCAGACGTTAGGTACAAATGTCTATCCGTATGCGCAATGCAACTTTAGCTAAGGAGTTGCAATCATTTTAAAATTAATAACAAAATAAGCAAATAGAATTTCTATAACAACAAAGAAAATGAATAAATTTTTTTCTGAACCTCATAGACATTTAGAAGTATTCAAGATATGTATAAAGAAATATTTACTTGCAACATTAGCCTATTACAATTCAAGTAAAACATTCATGGGCGGGAAAATGTCACATTTTCTTGAAAACCCAAAGTTTATTTAGAAATTAGTTACTAGTGTTTTTTTTTCGTGCATCTACCTATTAATAAAGCTTTAAAAAAAAATTAACCTCAGAGGATGCGCACGAGAAAATTGAATATGAAACTTTTGTTAGGGCACATAGAATCATGATTAATATTCTCTTTGACTCTTATGCTGCCTGGCAATCTTACTAATAGCTCCGTTTTCCACTTCTTTGTCTAGTAACTTACTAACAGTAATATCGAATTTTCTTTGAGATTCGTAATGATATCTATTTATTTTTTTATAATTCTGGATATTTTTACAAGTCATCATAGACCTGGATAAGTTCACTCATTGTTAATGCCATGGATAAAAAAGTTTGTACAGCGGACTCTTTTGAATTCCAAAATATCAGCGAATTCATGTGGGTAAGTCTGGTTTAAATAGCTCTCTTCCCTCCCCTGTATTTGGATGTCGTCTGAATTTACTTTGCCCTTGTGACAAGTATAATTTCACTTGCAGGCTGATTAATGGAACCTGGTTACAGTATCCTGCAGTAATGAGAGTTTCACATCGCAACTTCAAAAAATCGTTCGTCGCAGCGGACGACTACAGTCAAGTAACAACCGCCTACAATGTGAAAGGAATTTCATGGACTTCTTCGACCGACACCGTATCTCGTCGTTAATCTCGTTTTCATGCGGAACGCTCCAGCGGCTGTCGGAATTCGACTACAAAAGGGACATACTTCCGACAATTACGACCCGAAGGATATTCAACTCTACTTTGCTGGCGAAGGACTCGTGCTGGGGATGTTTTTTTTATTCATCGCGAACGTAATCGTGTAGCTTAGGATGCAGAGAATAAGTATGAGCGCAAAAATAGAACGTTGGACCCGCCCAGGCAAATTTTCCCCTTGTTTTAACCTTTGAAAAGGCCGTTTCAATTGGCTATAGGTGGTTGTCTGGAACTGTGTAATGGACGAAAAGTGGTTCGAAAGCTAGTTAAAAGTGAAGTAGTATAACCTCGGTCATGTATCCTATATATATAAAGTATCATGTATCCTATATCTATAAATGATCATAAATAACAGAATCGAAATATATTTTTTGCGTGTACGCAATAGGAATCTCTTATATAAATGATCATAAATAACAGAATTGAAATATATCTTTGCGTGTACGCAATAGGAATCTATTTAAAGTGCACATATATTAATCATAATTATATGAATCCATATACATATGTATAAACAAATCAGGTAGCCTATAATCAATCTGTTACCTTATATCTTACCATTATCTGCAGTTATTTATGAGTTAGTATATGAATTACTAATCAGATATATAACATTTAGCATAAAAATCAACGAATCAATCAGCATAACCATTAATAACTTTATCATTTCATATATGAAATTTTTATCAGTTAAAATATGATTTTTTATATGTTAATCTTCATTCTATGCAATTATCAGAGTACATTAGTATTTTCTGTAGCATAAGTATCTTAATGAGATGAAGTGAAAAAACTGTATCATTTTATATCACGTGATCACTATTATTTACCAATATCATTGTTTTATATTTTATTACTTGAATCAATTCATGTACACAATGAATTTTTATTTACTTATATATATATATATTCACATAGTGTCTGTATCACACTCCTATGAGTCAAATGCAAGTCAAGTTTGAGTAATATTCAGTAGTTGGTTTTGGTAGCTGACCGAGCTAATGTAAGTGTTTACATAATAAAAATATGGAATGTTAGTCCATATATATAAAAGTCTAAAACTAAAGAGGTCAACCAGATTGCTTGCAGGAATGTGATCAGACTAGAGACGCTAAAGATGACGTATACAATAAGTATGTAGGCTAAGATAACATGCCGTCACCTGTAGTCATTCAATTGTTTATAAAACTTAGTCCAAGCTCCCTGCTTGAGACAACTACCCCGACTATTATTCAAACGGCCTACGTGATCTGTAGCGTGTCTCATTTGATTTGTGTGTTCGTAATGAAACTATGTTCATTGTATGTATGTTTCATATGGTCGAACTACTGTCTGTTCCTTCATAACTTGTAACAGAGATGGTAGACAGGCAGAACAGAGTTAGCTATCGTCATTAGAAGCATGTACCTCTTTACCTAAGCTTTATCATGTAGAGGAATAGATTAGCCATCATCATTGGCAGAAGCGATCAAGCTATCGTCATAAGAAGACTTGTACGATCATACCTGATCTTCATCATGTAAAACTTCAGAAGAATATACTATTTTTTATACTTAGTGTTTTCTACAAGAACCTCACCGAACCATGAGTTTAACACATCGTCGTAAAGATAATACCGACTTCGTAAGTGATCTACAAAACCCCAGACACTCCATTGAAGATGGAAGTGCAATACCAACCGACTTAGCGTATAGATTATCGCTAGTCTAACATTACCTCATAGGGCGCCTTATCATACAAGGCACGAGCCCTAATATTGGTGGCCAGCGGACCAGAAGAACTCTACAACGTCCTACGAAGAAAAAACAGAATAATAAATCATGAAGTCAACGACGACGAAAGCAGCAGATTCTTCAAGCAACCTAGTATCATCATTAGTGAGCGACTTCAGAAAACAACAAGATTCGTCAAGCAACTTAGTATCATCGTTAGTGAATAACTTCAAGAAACAAAACCGACGTGTCCTTTTCCTACGGCAACGGAAGCTTCGTCTCTCATTAGAATCATTCAAGAAAACATCGTTAGTGAGCGTTTCCGGCACTGCAAGAAACAAACCGAACGCGTCTGCAGCATCGGGATTTTCAAGGGCTCGAATCATCGAAACAACGCGCACGGGGGAAACTGAAGCCAAACCAGGTCGTCCGCTAAATATAGAAGGAGGACCAAGGCCGTGTGTCGTTATCGGAACACCGTGACTTCCCACAAAAGCAAGCTAAGTACAATTTTTTTATTCATTTGGAGTAACTTTGAGTGTTTCCTTTACAGGTCGAATTTCGTTATTCCTGTGGCTGAAGTTACGAGACATTCTTAATCTTACTTTTTTACAGAAATTATCTACATCATTGAGATTTCGCTACTGCGAGTTTTTTTATCTTTGAGTGTCTGTTTCCAGAAGTTCTACTGAAATATCATAATCATATACTATGTTAATTTTATCATTTTGGGTGATTATTAATCCCTTACGTAACAAATCATATTAAACAGTGAATATGCGTTTACGCAGTGGACGTCTGTATTTATACAGATGCATGGATAGGGTCGTTAAGCACCGTAGTGATTAGAAAACACACAAAAAAACAAGTGGAACACCCGTACAAATCTATATAAATTAGAGGTAACACTATTTCGGGTCATGACAATAAATGCTCCTTTGCAAAGTCCCGATCGCAGTTTTAGCCTTGAGTTTTTTGAGTATATAAAATATCGAAACCTCAATGACTCAACTTAACTTTAAAAATACGGCTGGATTGCAAGGAATAACATGTCTGTAAAAAAACTTTCATCAGGCTAAATGCGCTGACCAGGATCCCTCACTATTTCAAATTTTAGCAAAGAATGAAGTACAAACAGTTAATATTGAATACAGTAGAGATAACTTGTCTTATTAGTAATCGCTCAGTTCCTAATAGTTCGTCATTCATTGCTTTATACGTAACCAGCAACATAATGCTAAAAACACACAATACGTTTTGCCGATGGTATACAGAGAAGGATCCTAATTATTACAAAAAGAATAGAAACAGTAGCCCGTTTCAGTAACCACAAACAAGCAAACTCGGTGACTGTGTCACCTAGTCAAGCGGTCAAGGTTAGTCAAAAAACTGCCGAAGTGTTCAAAACATAGCAAATTCCACACAATAAGCGACTCTAGCAGAGTGGGGAAAAGCGATGTTGGTTCATACCAATATCTTTTTGAATTAAAAAGGATTTTTCCTATGAAACACACGACCGTATAAAGTAATCAGAGCAGGTTTTCGTTTAATTTAATACATTAAGTATAAATACTGGTGGATTAAGCCCGACTGTACGCGCCGTAAAATTAGAATATCTTGTTTATTCCTTTACTACACGTAATATCCTGTATTTTCGGACTCACCGTCTGTTGTTCGAACTTCTCTAATGAGAAGTCCGGAATAAGCGAGCGCTTACAGATACTCTATAGTTATAAAAAACATTGATCTGTATCTAGTGTAATTGTAAGATTCATCTAGGGGTATACAAAATATTATCTTACATCCTGCAAATAAGGCGTGTTTATCAAAGGAAAATCCTATAAACCTTCAAACATAGTAAATCCGTTTGAACAAAAATGAGACAGTTAATCAAATAATAACTTATATAAAGGAAACTATACAGTTTGTCTCATCAAATCGTAACATTGTTCAAATGACCCAACAGAATTCTCCCACAACCGCAGTCGTACTTTGCACGCAAAATCTCGAGAAGCATGCACCCTCGAATGTCTTAGTGCGTGTAAAAAGACTTTGCTGGGAAATGAAATTTTAATCCTTCCCGACACTCTGAAATATAACGATTTCCGCGAACAAAGCTCTAAAAGTATACATACATAATTTTAATTATATGAGTCTTGGATCAAACCTTGAACCACACAACGTGAAATGCTTCGAGCATTAAGTTAAAATTCGAGGTCAGATCCTTCGTTATATTTCCACAACATTTTAAAATCGCGCCAGTCCTGATCCTAGGGCTCTGAATTTCAGTCTCTCCTCTATTATCTCCAGAGATTGTACGTCCATCACGGCTTAAAAAACTGTTATGGGTTCCCGCCACAATTTTTATCAATGGCCCACGAGGAAAAGTGGGGAGGAGAATATAAGAGATGAAGTTGCCCGCAGCACCGAAATCGTGTAATAAGTTACTGAAGTTCATTTGCTCGAGACTTTACAATAAATAGGGAAGAGTGAAGAGACTGGGATTAGATAGGGCGCAGGAGATCGATAAATAATACAAAAGCGTTTGAGAAATATTCACTTGGAGGAATCGATGAATCAATCTGTGAGCAAAAAGACATTTTTAATTACGAACGAGATTTCCACAAGGAAAATCCCTTAGATATGAAAACAATTTCTGAAACTACGGCGCTATCAAGTTTTCTGCACAGCCGTGACAGTGTATATAATCAATGCCACCGAAAATAGATCTATCTTTCGGTAGTCTCGGAATAATTCCGTATGAGCTGCGGCCCATGAAATTTTAACTATGGCCCGGTAGTGGCCTGGCCATATATAGTTGCCATAAGCACAATTATGGCTAAGTTTAACGTTAAATAAAATAAAAACTACTGAGGTTAGAAGGATACAATTTGGTATGCTTGATGATTGGAGGGTGGATGATCAACATACCAATTTGAAGCCCTCTAGCCTCAGTCGTTTTGAAGATCTGAGGGCGGACAGAAAAGTATGCACAGAAAAAAGTATAGACGGACAGACAGAGCCAGCAAAATAGTTTTGGTTTCAGAAAACTAAATGTATTCGTTCTTGCTAAAAGCCACGATGAATGATAAAAGCTAACGACAGTCTTCGGAGTAATGCGCAAAATCAAAAAAATTTCAGAAATATCTAAAACGTTCTTGACTAGAAATTTGCAAAATGTTAAGAAAAATTGAATAACTATAAATTGATTAAATTGTGCTAAAACCTACGGTCAACTAGCGCGTTGTTTCACCAACGAAGATCAAAATAAATACGCTATATCTGATTATAAATAATTTTCATGTACTGTTTAACATGCACATTTTTTATTTTTTACATTTGCATTCTAATCTATAAATCATAAACATCCTATCCTAAAATTCCTGCATCTTTTACTCAACGCTAAACACCTTTTTCAGACCATTTTAGGCTCCTCCATTTCCTACCCCCAACAAGAACAACAACAGCAACAACAACAAAGCAGTTTGTAGGCTTACTCCCCGGGTAAGGGAAAATGAATATTTCAAGTTAGAACTATTGAGATGTAGACTGTCTGACAAACGGATATTCCTTATCAGCCAACAATTACTCTGACAATTCAGCTGCATTCCTCTTTCACATTTGACATTACGTCTATAAGCAAAAGATGATATTACGAAAACAGTTGAGGTTAGGGATATATTATATCGTTGTGGAAAACCTGGTTAATCCTTCAGCAGATTTCACCCTGACACCACAACAACGATAAAGAATTCTAGTCTGTTTTCGCTGCCTCCTGTAACGTTAAGGGAAGTGGCCTTTTAAACTATTAATGGAAAGCTGATATCATATTCTTTTGCCCTGCAAAACCTTTTAGGAGTCAGTGGACCATTCCGCTCGAAACTTGAAAGGGTTCTGACGCCACACCTTTCGTGACGGAGAAAAGGTCTTTGGAAAAGTGGAATAAAACTATGCGCTCTAGAGGAAGATTGATTACTCAATACAACGTCAGCTTAAAACGGAAGTTTTTCAAAAGTTTATAATCTGATTAAAAAAGAAATGAGATAAGATTAATGAACCCGGCCCCCCCCCCTCCCCCCCACCCCCCCAAAAAAAAAGGACGTAGTAGATTCTCCTCAATGGAATAAAGTGGTGCCAGCTTTGCATTTCGGGAAGTGTGAAAGAGAAAGCCTAATGTTAATGAACTTCGTCACCGCCTCGCGAGAGACTGATGTTGTCTCAGAGATAAAAACGAAATGAAAAACAGGGTCTAGTGTTTTTATGGGACATCGCAAACCCCAGCTGTGCCATGATGATCTGATATTTTTCATACATTCCCATACCCCCCTAACGAACCCGGCACCACCGCCCCGCTCCGCGGTCTCTCTCCCTCTTTTAATCTCTGCAGCAAAACATACATTTTGTTTTTCAGGCAGAGTATTATCTTGTCGAGCCATATAATGCCTCCTCCCTTTACATTAATGGAAAGTGCGAGAGCAAAGCATAAGGAAGCGAGCTGTGGAAATCAAATTAGATTTAAAAAGGTGTCACAGGGTGCTTCCACAATGCAGTAAATAGTGTCATAGACACATGTCGACGCCTCACCATACACAAGTTGAGCACAATTCGAAGACTCACTGGCAGTCCTCACAAGCACTTCATACGATCGCTCAGCACTTCCAAGAGAGTCCTTCTTCACTCCTGGACGTGGATTCTTCGACCTGCTTGCGAAATTATATCTGCGAGAGATGTCAAAACTTGTTTATGGACGTACCCTTATGAAACAATGTTTTGTCCAGCATCGCTGGAGGGACTGTAATAATCTCTGAACACTTCCTTCCCGTGTCTGGGGAATCAGCTGTCGGCTGCAAATGGCAGAAGCAACGGCTGGATGTTTTGTCTCGCTCTCACGGACATCTGGAATCCTGGAAGGAATAGATTTACCAACACTAATAAATAATACAATGAAGTATATACATACATACATACATACAATAGATATAGTATATATATTATATATATATAATATATAGATATTAATAATATATATATATACACACACACGAACACACACCACACACACACACACACACACACACACACACACACATATATATATATATATATATATATATAATATATATATATATATATATGTTACCCACCCTGATACCTATTACCAGCGAAGGGTATTTAATAGTTGGTATGCGTTTAAGCCTAAGTGTAAGACAAACTGGTAACACACAATCTCTGCCCCCCTCTCTCTCTCTCTCTCTCTCTCTCTCTCTCTCAGGCGACCACTGGCAATAGCCTTCTCTCTCTCTCTCTCTCTTCTCTCTCTCTCTCTCTCTCGAGGTGATCACTGGCATAGCCTCCTCTCTCTCTCTCTCTCCATTCTAACAGGGCATCAAATGAGAGTCAGAGTTATGAAAAAATATAATATTTATTTAACAATGGAAAGATAATAATTCAAGTCACACAGACAAACTAACTCAGTTAACCCCAGTATTTAAATGTCTTAATCAGTAATTAGTCACACCAATTATCTCTTCTCCAAAATACAGTCCCCTCACTAGGACACTTAGTCCCCTCCACTAGAACCGCCTGTTACAAAGACACGAGATCATACTCGTAAGCACACACAATTGTAAAGACAAAGTCAAAGATCAAATAGAACATCTTTACAAAAGGCAAAACTGACAACAAGCCATCCCTTTGGCTAAAGTAAGTCAACACTTACCCATTACAGCCTGGAGAACCACAAACAAACAATTAAAAACTTTCGCAGAGCTATCCCAGCATTCTGCCTTTCTCCCACGGACCTCTCTGTAAGTCTCTCCATAGATTTGGCTAAGCCAAGTCATTATGAATAGACATAGTTCGTACATGTACATATGGACTCACACAAAACTGGTAACAACCAGTTTTCAAAGGCACTTGAACAAGACCCCATGAACTGACGAACATTGACCCGCTTAACTATGCATCTTCGTATTACTCCAACCCAGAAATGATAAAGTCCCAGCACATCACATTGGCATATTAAACATATTATTAATTATAGCCCTCTTCATCTGACACACACACACACACATATATATGTATATATATATATATATATATATATATATATATATATATATATATATACATATACATATGTATATATATAGACTATGTACTTAGTCACGAGGACAGCGGGGTTTTAATGGGAGATGTAAATCTAATTAAGTGTCTGGAATGATGTGACTAGAAAAAGAAAACGGAAATGAAAAAATTTAGAGGAGAGAGAGAGAGAGAGAGAGAGAGAAGTGAGAGAGAGAATAAATTCCACTCATTTGCCGTGAGCCAGGCAGGTAACTGCAATATACTGAGCGACGCAAAAGCAGTGAAGACGTCCACAAACATAACATTGCAGTAAGAAGCAACAACTAAGGTAATATAGCAATACACGAACGCCTGAATTTAGGTGGTCTTCTCGATGTCCGAGGTACAGGGTGGCCCACAAAGAACCAGGAAATTTCCGATTTGCTTTATGTATATTACACACGTGTTTCACCACTCATTTTACTTAACTAATATGTAAATTTATTATTTTCTTTTTCTTTAATTCTAGGATGCCGCATCTGTCAAGTTTTTTGTTTTGTTTAAAAAATGTTTCTTTTAACGACAAATGAACTGGACCAAATTTCTTGTTGTTTTGTTATTTTTTTCTTTTTTTTTTGTTAGGGGCGGGGTGGGGGGAGGGGAGTTCGGATAGTGGGAGGGGAGGGGCCACTCTGTATAATCAGCAGTCAACGTCAAGTTTTGGAAATAAATAGACCGGTGAAATTTTGTCAGAAACTTCATCATTTTAAATAATATAACCCAGTTGTAAAATTTTTTAAAATTGTAATTATTAACAAAAAAATATTAGTATTTTTATTATTATTATTATTATTATTATTTTTTTTTTATTTTTTTTTTTTTTTTTTGGCTCTATCACAGTCCTCCAATTCGACTGGGTGGTATTATAGTGTGGGGTTCCGGGTTGCCTCCTGCCTCCTTAGGAGTCCATCACTTTTCTTACTATGTGCGCCGTTTCTAGGATCACACTCTTCTGCATGAGTCCTGGAGCTACTTCAGCCTCTAGTTTTCCCAGATTCCTTTTCAGGGATCTGGGATTGTGCCTAGTGCTCCTATGATTATGGGTACAATTTCCACTGGCATATCCCATATCTTCTTATTTTCTATTTTCAGGTCTTGATACTTATCCATTTTTTCCCTCTCTTTCTCTTCAACTCTGGGTGTCCCATGGTATTGCGACATCTATGAGTGATACTTTCTTCTTGACTTTGTCAATCAACGTCACGTCTGGTCTATTTGCACGTATCACCCTATCTATTCTGATACCATAGTCCCAGAGGATCTTTGCCTGATCGTTTTCTATCACTCCCTCTGGTTGGTGCTCGTACCACTTATTACTGCAAGGTAGCTGATTTTTCTTGCACAGGCTCCAGTGGAGGGCTTTTGCTGTTATTATTATTATTATTATTATTATTATTATTATTATTATTATTCAGAAGCTGAAACCTATTCATATGGAACAAGCCCACCACAGGAGCCAGACTTGAAAGTCATCTTCCAAAGAATATTATGTTGCTCATTAAATTAAAAACGACAGAGGCTAGAAAGCAGCAATTTGATATGTTTGATGATTGGAAATGAGATGACCAACATACCACTTTACAGCCCTCTGGCCCCAGTAGTCTCTAAGCTCTGAAGGCGAACGGACGGATGAACAAAGCCGGCACAATAGATTTCTTTTACAGAAAACTAAAAAGGTCTTTGTATTCTCTTACAGTTTTGGTATCATGGAAGGCTTATCGTAATTACTTCCCCTCCCCGATGGAAACCATTTCGAAATATACGAAAAGTTTAGTTTATAATTTTCCATCTGTTTCGCAAACTTATTCGTGCAAGAATTTGTGATGTTTGGTTTGGTTTAATAACCGCTTATGGAGGGTAAGGCAGATATAATAGTACATCAGTATGATGCCGATAGTCTCAGAGGGAGTTGATATTTGGAGAAACTATTCGCATCATATTCATAAATATCAGTTGAATATCACTGCCAATATGAAAAGCTTCGAAAAAAACGTCATATATTGATAACGAACTCCTATGTCATCATCGAGTGTTTTTGGCAGCTATTCTTCCGATATCGGGAAGGAATTATTGACGACCGTTCTCGCAAAAAGAAAAAATAAATAAATAAGAAATAAATAAAGAAAATAGGAAAGGAATTATTGACGGCTGTTCTCGCAAAAAAATAAATAAATAAATAAATAAATAAATAAATAATGATAAAAAAGATGGAGAACCACCCAACGTTCTTGGGTCACGGACTAGACTCAATCCGTCTCGTTTCCCGGAACCATTATGAGAAGAAAAAGAAGAAGAAGAAGAATCTTGCCATCAGTCATCGATGTCGATAAAGTTAGTCACCAAACGATAGCCGGGCATTTTCCTGACGCTAATTCCCCTCCCTCCCTCCCTCCAGCAAGTGATGGAGGGGTCTCGAAGAATGAGTCTTCTTCTTCTTCTTCTTCTTCTTCTTTTTCTTCTTCCATCGCAATCCTTAGGTCTAGGATTTATTCCTCGCGGGAATCCATTCATGCGCCATGGGACATTCCGCCGACGGACCCATAGCGTCCTCCGAGCTGAATGTGAGCATGGTGACCTACGATGACGACTCGTCTTGTATTGACGTCAGAGGTTATATAATCGGTAATCTAGGAACCTGTCACTAGGTAAGATTTTATCATTATAAAACGTGAAGATTCAATAACAAGCCTCTGATTTCTTCGTAACGACAGTTCATGATACATGAACAGCTAACTTTAATCTTGAATGAAATATGAATTACAGAGGCGAGAGGGCTGCAATTTGGTACGTTTGATGTCTGGTGGGTGGATGATCAACATATCAATTTGCAGCCGTCTAGCCTCAGTAAATTTTAAGGTCTGAGGGCGGACAGGAAAAGTGCGGACGGAGGAGAGAGAGAGAGAGAGAGAGAGAGAGAGAGAGAGAGAGAGAGAGAGAGAGGTTTGGGTAGCTTTATCTATTTGGTAGCTAAGTATGTATAATAATATCGAGGACTGATGAGAAGTATTTGATCCAGAAATTACACTCGTTGCTTAAACATTACCTCAAGAGAGAGAGAGAGAGAGAGAGAGAGAGAGAGCACAGAGGACTTTGATTGGGCCGATAATATCTCGAAGAGATCCCAGGAAGACGCGTACCTTGCACGTAAATTCCAAGCCCTCGTCGCGTGGTGTTTTGAGAAAATATGAAGCAATAACTCCCAATGGCATTTCACGGACGACGATACAATGCAGGTGGCTCCCGCGTATCGTTTGCATGCAAATAACCAATCTGGTTTGCATGCAATTGCCTCCCCCCAACCAAATGCTATCGGATCGCCATCCTAACGTCACCAGCCACACGGAAGACGCAAGTCGCGAAAATTGAATCGCGATTTAGGACGGAGCGTTCGGACGGTTATACATCTGCCTGGAAGAACCTGGATGTGAGTGCTTCCAGTATTTCTGGGTCAATGAGCTTCCAGAGGTCCAGTGCGGTGCCGATCGGAATTCGGAACGTCAGGATTTGACTTGGCTCTCTCTCAGACGGTCATATCATTACTCTCAATAGATGAGGTCATTGCTTATACCACCACCCCACCCCCTACCCCCCTTTCATTGTCTTTCCACCTCTTGTCCCGTTGCTGAATAAACACTGGTTCCATGCAACGCAAAAACACCATACAAACAAAGAGACTAACAAACAATTCCACCTTTTGTATGAAATTAGTGTATCAAGTTGCTGCTGTTTCCAGAAGACTTTGTCGCAAAGAAATGATTTTCAAAAAAAAAGAAAAATAAAAATATTGAAGAAATAAAGGAAAAAAATATCCAAAGGCCTCAGAAAAAAAAAAAATATTGTAAAAATCGAGATGAAAAAAACGCCTGCGTGATTTTACTACTGGAAAGAGATGCATGAAAAACTCATGGAAATTAGACGAGGAAAGCGAAATAAGAATTGAAATAAAGATAAAAAGTTTTATTTCATGAATAATTCCAGAGAGAAAAATTTCCACTTTCGGCAACGTAATAATTCTAAACGGACACTGTTATTTTTTTTTATTTCAATTAATAGTCTATGTTCGCAGTAAAAAGGTTTATTCTGGACGATGAATATTTATTGTAAGACGAAGGAGATTAAATCCACAGCCATTGATGGGGCGAATATCTGTTCTCGAGAAGAGATTTTTTTTTTTTTTTCAACGCCTACACGTTTAGAGGTTCATATAAAGAGCAGAATACGTCTTCCATTAAATTTACTGAACTGTTTCTCAGTTTCTTTCAGATATTTCACATACACACATATATGTATATATACACTCATACATAAAGACAAAATCCACGCAGGTCAGAGAAGCAATGGAGTACTACAAGGCCTTTCCACCGTTTCTTTTTCCTTCGTGGATTTTGTCTCTATATTAATGAAACCGTAATTGAACAACAACTCGTCTGGTATTCAACTAGCTATCATATAGTTTCATAGTAGGTACACAATGTGGGTCGTTAGCCATTTTATTTTTGAGTGCGGTAGTTTGTTTACCTTTCATAATATTTTCATTTTTATTTCTGTTTCTGTATGTTTTGCGTTTTGTTTTAGTTTTTTCGTAATTTTTATTTTTTAGTTTGTATGTGATGTTCGTTTTATTTTATGTTTTTACTGAAGCCTATAATAAGACAATTCATTTTAACGTAATTTTTAGTGATTTCTCATCGTTTGTCATTTTTTCAGCCTGAAGATGAGGTTTTAAACCTCGAAAGCTCGTTTAAAAAAGAATGTTCTTCCTGGTCTTGGCACTGTTATTTATCATCAAGCTATATATATATATATATATATATATATATATATATATATATATATAATATATATATATATATATATATGTATATAAAGGTGTCTTTGGATGAACAGGAGCTAGGTAACATTACAGACTATCAAAAATTTCATGGATGTTATTGAAATGGAGTTTGATTTATTCTCATGTTTCTGATCTTATATGAAGCAATGCCATATCTAGAACATGAAAAGCAAGAAGATTCTTTATGGTCATTAAGCGGTTCACGTTTTTGATACAGTGAAACCATAAGCTCGCGTAGGATTCATTTTATACAGATATAAAAGAAATAATCCTTGAAGTCAACGGGTTTACTTATCTCCTTAACCAATGTTCCCACATCCTCCCTTTTCACGTCCGAAGGGACTCCTCTTGGAAGCTGCGCTGGACTATCCGAGTTATTCAATACCATAGTAACGTTTTCGGACGTTCATTTATATCTTCCATTCGCAAGAGAGACAAACACTCCTTTGCTGATCACAGCTTCTGAAAATTTCCCGCGCGCGCGCGTTTTTGTGAGTCGGTCCGCGACGCGGGAGAGGGAATTCCCATGAGAAATAGACCCTAGACCTCAGGATTAAGCTGTAAGTAGAAGAAGAAGAGAAAACGACCCATTCTTCCCGACCCGTCCATCACCTGCCAGGGGAAGGGAGGGAGGGAGGTGAGGGAGGGGATTAGGGTAAGGGGAAGGCCTGGCTTTTTAGGTGACTGGCTTTATCGGCATCGGTGACTGATGGCAGGGTTACTTCTTCTTTTTCCTAGAACAGTTCCGGGGAATGAGACGGACGTGGGTGTTTCTCCTTCTTCTTTATATATATAAATAATATATATATAATAATATATATATATATATATATATATATATATACAGATATATATGTTTGCAAGGAAATTCATCAATAATTCGTTTTAATAGCAATCG
>NC_061107.1:7275596-7285596 GCF_015104395.2 Macrobrachium nipponense
GAATGATGATGAGAGTGCGAAATAATGTCGTGCGGTATAATTGAGTATTAGATGACGAGCATTAGACAGCGTTTCATCACTTCATTATACTTTTTCCCCCGCTTAATCACGTCTTTCATTCTTCTTAAGCCTTTCATTCAAGCAGTTACCGTTCATTTGGAGAGAGAGAGAGAGAGAGAGAGAGAAGAGAGAGAGAGAGAGAGAGAGAGGGAGAGGTTCTTGTCCTTCTCAGTGTTACTTGAATGTTTTTCTAAGATGCCCGTCCGTCACATCATTTTGTTTAAGAACCATGAATGCTAATGAGTTGATCAGATATAGACGTAACAGATCCACTGTTTAGACAAATATAGGAAATGAAAGGCTTCAATTTAACTTTTTTTCTGAATAAACGTCAAAAGAAGAAATAATTCGGAGTTTAAAATACGATTTATAGTGTCGTTCATCTTTTGCAAAAGTGTACTTAATCCTATGTCGCTGATCATCAAATGTTACGATATGGAAATGTTTTTTTTTCTTTTTCTTTTTTTTTTTTTTTTTTTTTTTTTTTTTTTTTTTTTTTTTTTTTTGAGCGACAGCTGTCGATATATTTCTAACTTGTAAGACTTTCGATAGACTTCATGTGAGTAACCGCTGGAAACCTCTCAAGTGTTCTCTTAATGCAGTATTACCAACACCACGTTTTCAGGTGTTTGTTTAATCCAGCCATGGTAAGTTCACCCGTTTTTATTGTGAAAACATGCAATTGGCAATAGCACTGGCTGCACCTTGGAGAGTCTTCTTTGTAATCGCATTTCAAAATGTTTTTGTTTTTTATAAAGTGAAGGTTCAATGTATTTTCTAGTTAGATTGGTCATCATACTTTCGTGTAAGCATACGAATCAGGTATTGACGTTAAAATCTCTTTACCACTCACACCTCTGCGTCTATTTGACACTGATATCATTGCCAAATTCACACATCAGTGCCTTATTTATTTCCGACATAAATGAGTTATGAGGGATTTACTGTTTTGTCTCACTTTTAACCAGACGATCCTTAAGACTTAATGATTATACAGAAACACCCCCCCCCCAACCATCCCCCCCATCCCCCCCCACCCCCCATACCCACGCCCCTCTTTGCCGTCCACGCCTGAACAGGCATGCCTTTGGCCATTGACCCTCCGAATGATAAACCGATGGTGTATGGTAATGTCCCCTTTAGAACCGAAGTCTTCGCTCATTCCCGGGTTCATTAGCCAGAATGCTAATAGGGAGCCCTTTCAGAACCGAAGGTTCTATCGCGCGTAGAGACTTCGGCATGTTTATTCTTAATTCTTAGTGAATGATCGTCCATCGTTTTTTTTTTATCTCAGTCTGTTCACTCGTGCTAATGTTCTTTAAAGAGATATCCGGTTTCTTTGTAGGAAAAAATTTTTATTTTGTTGCCAGTTGATATATATATATACATACACACACACACTATATATATGTGTATATATAATATATATATATATATATATATATATATATATATATATATATTATATATAATTTACCTATATAATATATATATTATATATATATATATATATATATATATATATATATATATATATATATATATACACGACACAGTCCAGACGTACAGGGCGTTTATTCACATGTTAAAGAAGATCAAGGGCAGGAAAACGAAGAGATTCACATTATCCTTTAATCCTACGTTTCGTGACAACATCGCCACATCTTCAGGGATTTTTCTACAAAATAAAGTATAAAATGTTAACATAAAATAAGAGCTGATCACAAGATCCAATAGTTGAAAAGTAAAAACAGTTTAATGGTAAAATTACAACTATCATACTTAAATTACATGCACACTTGATTAAACAGACCAGAAATACCAAACAACTTACAAATGACGAGAAGAATATTTAAAAATTAAAGCTAAATTACACAAAGATAAAAGTAATAACAAATATCATAAAAAGTAAAAGTCAATATATTCACAAAACCACAGCCAAAAACAGCTCAACACTTAACCAACCTTTCAGCATCAAAGATAAAAAACAAACACACTAAAAGTAAACAACGTCAAGAGGCAACAAGGAATGACAGAATAATTAGGCTAAAAACAATGGGACAGCAGAGGAATGGTTGTTTAAAGTTGGAACTCGTAGTTTGATGTTCAGAGTTTCCAAAATCAACAGTTCGTTGGGTTCCCTTGTTTGGCCAATAATTTTAAAATCTTCGTAATTGACTGTGGCTTTACATTTAAAAGTAGTTGCTTCCTTATCTAAGATGTTTCAGGGTTAGTATAATTTTTACACCCAGTTCTGTAACTAACGCCCCGATGGGAATCGGCCCTGACCTGAGAAGACGTCGGGTAGATCCAACATATTTTCCCAGATTACATCTGGGACAAGTGTATTCATAAACGACACCCGACGTCATCAAAGGGCAGAGCCGATCCTTAAACATGAAGAGCGAGCCAATGGTCTTGGGATTTTTAGGTATGAAGTTTTAGATTTACGGCTCCAAAATATCTGTGCACAATCTTGGTAAACTCGTTACGAAAATTATCATTTAATAGATACGGGAAGCTGGCATAAAGAGGGAGCTTGGGGACCTTAAAACTAATAGGCTGTTCAGAAACCCTTTTATTGAGTAATTTATTTAAAATTCTATAAAAGGATCTTAGAAGGAAAGCAATTATTAGAGAAGTACTGGAGGAGAAAAGTAATTTCATTGTGGAAGAGAGACCAGGTAGAGGTAAGAGACAGAGCACGATAAAGTAAGGTATATATCGAGTTGAGTTTGAAATTGAGAAAACAGAAACTATAGAGTTGGAACCGAGCCCGGTAAATGTTTTCTTTCTGAAATTGAGGTACTAAAACTTTCATTTTCCTTGTGGAGACCAAAATATCTAGGAAGGCTAATTTAGAATTATGTTCTTTTTCCATTGTAAAATTAATATTAGTATGGTAATTATTAGCAAAATCTAGGAACCTGTCAGCATCGAAATCATGCTTGAACAAGATAAAAGTGTCGTCCACGTAGCGTGAGTAAAACAAAGGGCGGAAGGCCAGGGGGCATTCGTCCTCTTACCTCTACCTGGTCTCTCTTCCACAATGAAATTACTTTTCTCCTCCAGTACTTCTCTAATAATTGCTTTCCTTCTAAGATCTTTTATAGAATTTTAAATATTACTCAATAAAAAGGGTTTCTGAACAGCCTATATTTGTTTTAAGGTCCCCAAGCTCCCTCTTTATGCCAGCTTACCGTATCTATTAAATGATAATTTTCGTAACGAGTTTACCAAGAATTGTGCACAGATATTTTGGAGCCGTAAATCTAAATCTTATACCTAAAATCCCAAGACCATTGGCTCGCTCTTCATGTTTAAGGAATCGGACCTCTGCCCTTTGATGACGGTCGGGTTTGTCCGTTTATGAATACACTTGTCCCAGATGTTATCTGGGAAAATATGTTTGGATCTACCCTACGTCTTCTCAGGGTTCAGGGCCGATTCCCATCGGGGCGTTAGTTACCAGAACTGGGTGTAAATTATCTAACCCTGAAACATCTTATAATAAGGAAGCAATACTTTTAAATGTTGAAAGCCACAGTCAATTACGAAGATTTTAAAATTATTGGCCAAACAAGGGAACCAACGAACTGTTGATTTTGGAAACTCTGAACATCAAACTACGAGTTCCAACTTTAAACAAACCATTCCTCTGCTGTCCCATTGTTTTTAGCCTAATTATTCTGTCATTCCTTATGCCTCTTGACGTTGTTTACTTTTTGTGTGTTTTTATCTTTGATGCTGAAAGGTTGGTTAAGTGTTGAGCTGTTTTTTGGCTGTGGTTTGTGAATATATGACTTTTACTTTTTATGATATTTGTTATTACTTTTATCTTTGTGTAATTTAGCTTTAATTTTTAAATATTCTTCTCGTCATTTGTAAGTTGTTTGGTATTTCTGGTCTGTTTTAATCAAGTGTGCATGTAATTTAAGTATGATAGTTGTAATTTTACCATTAAACTGTTTTTACTTTTCAACTATTGGATCTTGTGATCAGCTCTTATTTTATGTTAACATTTTATACTTTATTTTGTAGAAAAATCCCTGAAGATGTGGCGATGTTGTCACGAAAACGTAGGATTAAAGGATAATGTTTAATCTCTTCGTGTTCCTGCCCTTGATCTTCTTTAACATGTGAATAAACGCCCTGTACGTCTGGACTGTGTCGTGTGTAGCTGGTTGCACTGGATGTCTACAAATAATTCTACAATGGAGCTGAATTATGCTTTTTCGTTCTCATTTTTATTTTCCGTTTACGCTCAAGAGGACACAATAACTTTCAGCAGTTCGTAAGGAATCGCTATGGCCTTGGAGTTCTCCAAAAACAAATGTCGGAAATTGGAAAAAATATGTATGAAAAAAGAAAAAGTAAGTCTGGACCTTGAGTTCCTGCAATATTGTTCAATTAATGAAATTGTTCCAAATTTTGTTAATTTAAAGTTTATAAAAAATCATTATATCACTCACAGTTTTTATTCTGACACAATTAGGTATTTACTAAACTCCGAAATTAGCTGTAAACAAAAGACACTGAACGCCTTAACAAGCAATTCAATAGTTTTCGCCACCAAGTTCTCGAATCGTTCTCTTTATTGATAAGATTGTTTTTACTCAGCTTTTTAATAACAGTATTAAAATTTTTATTAATACTACACAACGGAGACACCATAGAAAATTGGCAAACCTTGGAATTATTCTACCAAAATTTCATAGTGTTATAAAACTGTTTTAACTTTTCGAAATATGTATTGTCTAAACGAGAAGAATTCCTTTTGTCATTTGGGTTAGATTTTTTGCTTACCAAAATTTTAAAACCTAACTACTGTCGTTTTTTCTGCCCCTTGAATGTTATTTTCAACGTTTAAAAAAAAATCTCAATTTATGTAGTGACCTTAGCCGCCCTACAGAGTGAGTTAATGGTTTTGTCCCAAATGCTTTCTCAAACTTAAAACAAACTGGGCTCTCCTTTTTTAAAAGAGTGATTGGAAATCCTCAAGTCCCTTTCTAATACGTGATGACATTATCATTGTTAGGCCGGATAAGGGGAGGGAACGGTAATATTGGATAAAAGTAACTATAACAACAAAATGACTAATATTTTAAGCGATCGTACCAGGTTCCAGAAAATAGGTGTGCCTAGTTATCAAAGCATATTCAAAGTTGAGGATAAAATCAATAGATTTCTCAGAACCTTGAAAAATGACAATATCATTGATGAAAAAGTGTTCCAAGATTTATTTTCTAGTGGTTCATCTTACGGAATTCTTTATGGTTTACCAAAGATACATAAAGATAATGTTCCTCTTTCGCCCTTATCTGGCCTCTTACAACACACCTAATTACCAACTGGCAAAATTTCTCGTCCCTCTGTTGGAACCGCTGACCACTAACCAGTATACTCTTAAAAATTTCTGAACAATTTAAAGAACGTATTTTAACCCCAGGACTCTGACTTATTCATGACTAGTTTTGATGTCGAGTCACTATTTACCAACGTACCTGTAAGAGAGACCATAAAACATTATTCTTGATAAGCTATTCCCCGAACCTGAGTCTGTTTACTGTAATTTTAGTTATTCGAATTTTAAAGCTCTTTTAGAATTGGCCGTGCTGGACACGGCATTTGTTTTTAATGGACAGCTTTTTAAACAAATTGAGGGGATGGCCATGGGGTCTCCTCTTTGGTCCTACCTTTGCGAATATATTCATGTGCTCCCTGGAGGAGCGCATTCTGGACGAATGCCCCCTGGCCTTCCGCCTTTGTTTTACTCACGCTACGTGACGACACTTTTATCTTGTTCAAGCATGATTTCGATGCTGACAGGTTCCTAGATTTTGCTAATAATTACCATATAATATTAATTTTACAATGGAAAAAGAACATAATTCTAAATTAGCCTTCCTAGATATTTTGGTCTCCAAGGAAAATGAAAGTTTTAGTACCTCAATTTTCAGAAAGAAAACATTTACCGGGCTCGGTTCCAACTTCTATAGTTTCTGTTTCTCAATTTCAAACTCAACTCGATATATACCTTACTTTTATCGTGCTCTGTCTCTTACCTCTACCTGGTCTCTCTTCCACAATGAAATTACTTTTCTCCTCCAGTACTTCTCTAATAATTGCTTTCCTTCTAAGATCTTTTATAGAATTTTAAATAAATTACTCAATAAAAGGGTTTCTGAACAGCCTATTATTTTAAGGTCCCCAAGCTCCCTCTTTATGCCATTCTTCCCGTATCTATTAAATGATAATTTTCGTAACGAGTTTACCAAGATTGTGCACAGATATTTTGGAGCCGTAAATCTAAAACTTCTTATACCTAAAAATCCCAAAACCATTGGCTCGCTCTTCATGTTTAAGGATCGGCTCTGCCCTTTGATGACGTCGGGTGTCGTTTATGAATACACTTGTCCCACGATGTAATCTGGGAAAATATGTTGGATCTACCCGACGTCTTCTCAGGGTCAGGGCCGATTCCCATCGGGCGTTAGTTTACAGAACTGGGTGTAAATTATCTACCCTGAAACATCTTATATAAGGAAGCATACTTTTAAATGTAAAGCCACAGTCAATTACGAAGATTTTAAAATTATTGGCCAAAAAAACAAGGGAACCCAACGAACTGTTGATTTTGGAAACTCTGAACATCAAACTACGAGTTCCAACTTTAAACAACCATTCCTCTGCTGTCCATTGTTTTTAGCCTAATTATTCTGTCATTCCTTGTGCCTCTTGACGTTGTTTACTTTTAGTGTGTTTTTATCTTTGATGCTGAAAGGTTGGTTAAGTGTTGAGCTGTTTTTGGCTGTGGTTTTGTGAATATATGACTTTTACTTTTTATGATGTTATTACTTTTATCTTTGTGTAATTTAGCTTTAATTTTTAAATATTCTTCTCGTCATTTGTAAGTTGTTTGGTATTTCTGGTCTGTTTTAATCAAGTGTGCATGTAATTTAAGTATGATAGTTGTAATTTTACCATTAAACTGTTTTTACTTTTCAACTATTGGATCTTGTGATCGCTCTTATTTTATGTTAACATTTTATACTTTATTTTAGTAGAAAAATCCCTGAAGATGTGGCGATGTTGTCACGAAACGTAGGATTAAAGGATAATGTGAATCTCTTCGTGTTCTGCCCTTGATCTTCTTTAACATATATATATATATATATATATATATATATATATATATATATATATATATATATATTATATATATATATATATATATATATACTATATATATATATATATATATATATATATATATATATATATATATATATATATATATATATATATATATATATATACGTATATATGTATATATATATATATATATATATATATATATATATATATATATATATATATGTATATATATATATATATATATAGTATATATATATATATATATATATATATATATATATACATATATCGACTGACCAATAAAATTAAAGTAGTTTTTAATACTGGTGTTTTCACTCCTGCTTAAACCACGTCGGCCAAAAATAGGTGATTAAATGAGATAAATTTAGAATCATAAACCTTTCTTCTTCTTTTTTCTTCTTCCTCTCAATATCACCATCAAATTCTTATCGTTTGAAAAGGTACCCCATTCATTGCAACCCATATTTTTTCTTCATCATCTTATCATCATCTTTTCATTATCACCTTCAAATTCTTAAACATTTGAAAGTTCCCCCAAGTCCTTGACATAAACCATAATTCTTCTTCTTCTTCTTCTTCTTCTTCTTCTTCTTCTTCTTCTTCTTATCATAGCTATGAAATTCTTAAACGTTTGAAAAGGTCCTCCAAGTCCTTGATATAAACCCTCTCCTTCTTCTTCTTCTTCTTCTTCTTCTCATTATCACTAACAAATTCTTAAACATTCGAAAAGGTCCCACAAATCCTTGACATAAACCCATAATTCTTCTTCTTCTTCTTCTCTTCTTTCTTCCTTCTTCTTCTTCTTCTTCTTCTTCTTCTTATCATCGCTATGAAGTTCTTAAACGTTTGAAAAGGTCCCCCAAGTCCTTGATACAAACCCTCTACGTTTTCTTCTTCTTCTTCTCATTATCACCATCAAATTCTTAAACGTTTGAAAAGGTCCCACAAGTCCTTGACATAAACCACAATTCTTCTTCTTCTTCTTCTTCAACTACTTCTGCTTCTTCTTCTTCTTCTTCTTCTTCTTCTTCTTATCACCATCAAATTCTTAAACGTTTGAAAAGGTCCTCCAAGTACCTTGGCATAAACCCTCTTCTTTTCTTCGTCTTCTCCTCATTATCACCATAAAATTCTTAACGTTTGAAAGATTCGTTCCCCCCCCCCCCACCCCCCCCAACGTCCTTGACAGCAACATCGGCCGATCTGTGAGGTAACATCAGAAGATCCCCTTGTGGTGAAGTGCCCTCTCGAACAGCAACAGCAGCAGCAGGGATCGATTACCAACGCGCGACTCTGCGCTTTCATTTTACTTCGTTGTTAATTTACGTAGTGGGATCTACAACGAGATCCTCTGAAATATTTGATCGATTAAAGTCGTCTTGTTTCGTTCTTTGAACTCGAACGTTTTCCTGCCTCTCTCTTTATGTAGGGGGCAGGTCTTGGTTATTTCTTTCTTCTCCTTCTCCTCTGGATGGTTTGTGGAACACTGGGTCCTTGTTTACTGTACACATTCCAATTTACATTAATTTTTGCTTACTCGGGGAGTAAGTCTACAAACTACTTTGTGGTTATTCTCGTTCTTGCTAGCGGTGTAGGAAAGGTCTATGAAAAAGCTTAAACAAGTCTGAAAAAGGTGGTTTCCAATGACTTCAAGATACAGTAATTATAAGATAGGATATTTACGATTTATTTATTTGAATGAAAACGTAGAAATACAAATAATATGCATGTTAAACAGTACAAGATAATAAAATATGGCGTATTTATTTTAATTTTCGCTGGTGAGACAACGCTCTATTTGACCGTAGATTTTAGCACGCGCCCCGAGTAAGCTGGAGGTCGGATCACTCCTTGTTACTATTACAAAGGCTAATTTTTCACACTATACTAGTGAATGTAAAGTGAAAGTTATATTGAAAGTTCAGGTAGATAACCTTTGTATATAATAATAATAATAATAATAATATAATAATAATAATAATAATAATAATAATATAATAATAATAATAACTGTTATTATTATTATTATTTTTTTTTTTTTTTTTTTTTTTTTTTTTTGCTCTATCACAGTCCTCCAATTCGACTGGGTGGTATTTATAGTGTGGGGTTCCGGGTTGCATCCTGCCTCCTTAGGAGTCCATCACTTTTCTTACTATGTGTGCCGTTTCTATGATCACACTCTTCTGCATGGAGTCCTGGAGCTACTTCAGCCTCTAGTTTTTTCTAGATTCCTTTTCAGGGGTCTTGGGATCGTGCCTAGTGCTCCTATGATTATGGGTACGATTTCCACTGGCATATCCCATATCCTTCTTATTTCTATTTTCAGATCTTGATACTTATCCATTTTTTTCCCTCTCTTTCTCTTCAACTCTGGTGTCCCATGGTATTGCGACATCAATGAGTGATACTTTCTTCTTGACTTTGTCAATCAACGTCACGTCTGGTCTGTTGCACGTATCAATCTATCAGTTCTGATACCATAGTCCCAGAGGATCTTTGCCTGATCGTTTTCTATCACTCCTCAGGTTGGTGCTCGTACCACTTATTACTGCAAGGTAGCTGATGTTTCTTGCACAGGCTCCAATGGAGGGCTTTTGCCACTGAATCATGCCTCTTTTTGTACTGGTTCTGTGCAAGTGCCGGGCATTCGCTTGCTATGTGGTTTATGGTTTCATTTTTCGTATTGCACTTCCTACATATGGGAGAGATGTTATTTCCGTCTATCGTACTTTGAACATATCTGGTTCTTAGGGCCTGATCT
>NC_061107.1:7290596-7300596 GCF_015104395.2 Macrobrachium nipponense
GAACCTTTTGATTTCATATTCGCAGTTCATATGCGCATCACACATGAATTTAAAACAAAAAGCGCCTATTCTGATACTTCATGAATACATGAATGAGTTTGAGCTTCCAAAATATAAATCGTAAAAACCAAATTTAGGAAGAACGCATTTTCATTTTCCTTAATCGTTTGCAAATTGGAGGAAACAATACTTTTACTTATAGTTTACTGGTGACGCGTCACGAAAACATATGAAGGTTCGAAATACATTTCTATTCGAAGTAATTCTTCTAGACGTTTTTGGTGATCTGTTTACCCCTTTTCCATCTCAATTTTATTAATTACATGTAGGTGTGGTACACATCATGATCTCAATTACTCAAAAACGCCATTTTATTCTCTGTCTTCATTACCATAAACTGGCCACACCATCTTTCATTGTATTAACAACTGATATGAAAAAAAGGAGTCTTTTATCTAAGGCATAATGTTGAATGTGATGCATTTTCTGATTTGACTCAGAACGGTTTGAAATTCAATGAATATTAAAAATGGCATTTTAGTTGGGATCCATTATGATTTCCGGTTATCCTCGAGTTTTATTACATCACCCTTCTTTCATAGGATAGAGAGAGAGAGAGAGAGAGAGAGAGAGAGAGAGAGAGAGAGAGAGGTAAATGCAGCGGCGTGGTAATTGGATAAAAGTGTCTCCCGCAGACCTCGGTGGAAAATTACCTTATTTTTTAAGCCCTCCTGGAAATATGGTAATTGGCGAATGGGACTGAGTAATTGGTTCAGCCTAACAACCAGAAGGTGCCACAGTCGTCGGGGGTAATCTTGGTAGAGGAGGAATTGCCAGTTATGCAAATTCCTCCTTTTTTTTTTTTTTTTTGCCATGTCTTCTCGTAAGTGTTTTTTGCTCCCTTTTTTGTTGTTTGTGTGTTGTAGTTTCTAGTTTCGTCATAGATTTTTCTCTATAGTTCACGCGCTTTACGAAGATTATTATTATTATTATTATTATTATTATTATTATTATTATTATTATTATTATTATTATTATTATCGCTTACTTGGAGCGTATGCCTACAAATTATTTTGTTCTTTTGTTGTTGTTCTTATTGGGGGAAGCTGTTGACTGTGACTTTCCATTACCTAGAAATGATATTTTTAAACGTAATATATAAACCATAGCAGAAAGAAGTTAACCTAATTGTAGCGTTGCCAGACGCAAGATCATGGCTACCTTTACCCTTAGATGAAATAAAGACTACTGAGGCTATAGGTCTGCAATTTGGTACGTTTGATGATTGGAGAGTGGACGATCACCACACCAATTTGCAGCCCTGTAGCCTTGGTAGTTTTTAAGATCAATGAGAGAACAGAATAAGTGCGGACGGGCAGATAAATAGCCATCTCAATAGTTTTTTTATTTATAAAAAAAAACTAACTAGAAGAAGAGAAATAAAGCTAATTTAGGACATCGTGGAACATTGTCAATAGAGGGTATTAAATCATTGTAAGAAAAATGCTCAACTCTGTAGTAGAGCATAAGAAGAAATATGAAAAACGGTCAGAACTGAACTTGATGGAATAATAATGGAATAAAAACAATGAAACGACAAGGAAACAGACAATTCGAGGGAAGAAAATGGCGAAGAAAAACAAAAGGGAACGATAACAATTGTCTCGGGTACAATTCGGTTAAGGAACCACTCCACTTCCGGCAATTTCCCCAATACTCAGTTATCATCATTAACGCCTTTGTTCGTCTCCTGTTTTCTCATCGCTTCTTAAAGGCTTAACAAAGATTAACGATCTTTCTCGCCATTGAACGAAGATTCAATAGCCTCCCAATCTTGCCTCGTCTTAAGCTCCTCTAATCCCCATTCTTTTATGTAATCTCTAATCCTCATTCATTTATACAATGCTTCATTTTAATTTAGTGTCAAGACTGGATCGCTAAAACGAGCGAGATCTCCTTGAGTAAACTTTGATGCGCTCTTCCTTTCTTGCCCCGTGAGCTGACGATTCTGAAGAAAGGCGAAATTTGAGATGGCACCAATAATAAAGTTCAAAGAACGGGCGAAAGTGAGAGAAAAGGAGACTACCGTGGTGAAAGGGGAGCACAAAGTGACAGCAGACCTTGAAGAACACTTAGAACAACAGCTGGCCTTTCTAATTTCATCGTGATATTCAAACTCCTTATCCCGGAATCGGTCTAGAAACATAAGAGCATCAAACGAAAAGAAGCTTCGAATTTCACGGGTTAACTCTACAAACGCTTCAATTCAACAGAAGAAGAAGGGCTCTTAGCGCCCTCCACCTCCCCTTCCCCTTCCCTCTACTATCAATGGTGTCATTATACTAATTAACCCCCTACGTGGTTTTGACAACGAGACAATTGCCAGTGATTAACTCTGCGGACGAACCTGAGACGACCATTTTCAATTATCGAGGCTAATTAAGTAAGTAGCTATGGAGATACCGCAGCCGCTAAAGGTTGTAGGTGAAAGGATGACTCAGATGTCACTTACCTCCCAGATGGGGTTTCAGGGCTCTTAATTAAGCGTCCTCTCTCTGTCAGGTGATGATGATGTTTATGATGTCTGTGAGGGTCTAGCTTTGTTTTTCGCGTTCCCTTCGCGTCCTCATTCGATTACGTGTCGGAAGGTTTAACTAATGAATTCGCTTCGGGATGTAATAGGCTCCTAGGATTACATAACTCGGCTTTTTTTTCACCGATGCATTTTTCCCAGTACTGGGAGCTTTCCATGAAAATATATGGACGTCATATCTCGAAAACTAACCATAGGATTTTCTTGAAAATAATCTCATTATGTTTCCCCACACCCAAATTACCAGTAGAGCACAGCCTAACCTAACCTGACTTAACCCAACTTAACCTAACCCAACCCAGCTTAATCTAGCCTTCACCCAGCATAACCTAACCTGACCTAACCTAACCTAACCCATCGTAACCTAGCCTAACCCAACCCAACTTGACGTAACCTAACCCAACCTAACCCATCTTCACCTAACCTAACCTAACCAAGCTTAACCTAGCCTAACCCAACCCAACCTAACCTAACCCAGACTAATCCAACCCAAACTAACATAACCTAACCCAGCTTAACCTAACCTGACCTAACCCAGCTTAACCTAGTGTAACCCAACCCAACCCAACCTAATCTAACCTAACCCAGCTTAATCTAGCATGTCCCAGCCTAACCTAATCTGACCTAACCTAACCTAACCCATCTTAACCTAGCCTAACCCAACCCAACTTAATGTAACCTAACCCAACCCAACCCAATCTAACATAAGCTAACCCAGCTTCACTTAACCCAACTTAACCCAGCTTAACCTAGCCTACTCCAACCTACCCTAACCCAACCTAACCTAACCTAACCTTACCTAACCCGGACTAACCCAACCCAAACTAACATAACCTAACCCAGCCTAACCTAACCTGACCTAACCTAACCTAACCCATCTTAGCTTAGCCTAACCCAACCCAACTTAACGTAACCTAACCCAATCCAACCCAATCTAACCTAACCTAACCCAGCTTCACCTAACCCAACCTAACCCAGCTTAACCTAGCCTAACCCAACCTAACCTAACCCAACCTAACCTAACCTAACCTAACCCGGACTAACCCAACCCAAACTAACATAACCTAACCCAGCTTAACCTAACCTGACCTATCCCAGCTTAACCTAGTGTAACCGAAGCGAACCCAAGCTAACCTAACCTAACCCAGCTTAACCTAGCCTAACCCAACCCAACCTTACCTAACTCAGCTTAACCTAGCCTAACCCAACTTAACCTAAATTAACCTAACCCAACCCAACCTAACCTACCCCATCTTAACCTCTAACCTAACCCAACCCAACCCAACCTAACCTAACCTAACCGAGGACCATGGCAGAAAAACCGGGGCTGGTGCAGTACTATCTTACATCTCAGGAATGTGCTTCCCTGTATCGTCCAGTTTGCGTGAGTTTCGTTCATTCAAGGAATAAAATATCTCATTCTATCTCCTCATATTAAGTGATAATTGCATATGAATGGTTGTAGTGGTAGTGGTAGCAAATCCAGTATTTTTGTCAATGAAAGTGACTAAAGCTAACGGAAAATACCCACAAATTTCATCTCTGAAAGAAATGAAACAAATTGAGAAAGATTTCTTTTTTTTTAATCTCGTGGTCACGGTCGGTTTCTTCCTCATTAAAGACTACAGTTTTCTTTGGAATCGTCACATTATTATTATTATTATCATTATTATTATTATCATTATTATTATTATTATTATTATTATTATTATTATTATTATTATTATTATTATTATTATTATTATTATTTGTTTGCATCATATACGTGATGTCAGAGATACCACACGTGACCCAGAAAAGCTTTCTTAAAAAGAAAATACGTAAACATCTGTAAAAAGTTAAGTATATTTTAGTTTTACCAAACCACAAAGCTGATTAACAACTCTCCCGGGGCTGGCCCGAAGGATTAGATATTTTTACGTGGCTAGGAAGCGGTTGGTTACATAGCAATGGGACTTATAAACACCTGTAAAAGGAGAGTAGATCAGTAAAATACAGATGAAAACAGGCAAACAAAAGTGATAAAACAAACACCAATAATTTTCTTTCGTTAAAGGATAAGACTTGTTTCTTATACCGTTTTCGAAGTTTAACAAATACAGAATGAATGACCTCTGGTGATAACAGCGTGTCCTTGAAGTAAACACTTGCAGTGAAGCTGAAAATAAAACTTCAAAAAGAAAATGAAAGAAGACCCCATTGTCAGGAAAAGTAAATAGCCACTGACACAATCATTTCTGTCGATATATCGAACTCTGTCTATACAATACCTACCTTTCTGATCTGACTAGTCCAGAAGACGGAGCTGCGTTTTCAAGTTATTGTAAAGATGGGGAGAGCTCTGGATCGGAGATTATTCCAAGTCTTGGAATAATGAGGAAATTCACCATGGATGCTTTTAGTTTCCTGTAAGGTAAAACTACTGTTTCGTGTTTATCTAGCCGTTCGCATTTTTACTGTCCGCTCTCAGATCTTAAAATCTACTGAGGCTAGAGGGCTGCAAATTGCTATGTTGATCATCCATCCTCCAATCATCAAACATCCCAAATTGCAGCCTTCTACCCTTAGGAGCTTTATTTTTTATTTGATTTAAGGGTAACTTTGACCATACTCGCGCGGATTTTTTGCTTCTTCGTATTTATTTTCCAAGCTAAAAAATGAAGGTAAAATTTGATTTCTTGAAACGAAATTTACTCTCTTGCTTAAGCTTTGTGATCTCAGGTCAATATACTCAGGAGAAAATCAGCATTTCAAACAAATCCATCTTGTCGGAGATAGATTCTATGCAAACAATCATTAATATTTCTTAAGTCATAGAGTTTTAGAGAGAGAACAATAAAATTCATATATTTCTCTCTATGAAAGCAAATAGAATTCAGGTATATATAAGAGAAACTTCCCAATTAAATAAAAATATATAGAAATAAAAATTAAAACGAGGAAATTAATATCAGTTTTAAAAGCCTGATATCAAAGCCTGTTGAGGAAATTAATACAAGAAAGCAATAGCCGTTGGGGGCATTTTTACCCCTTAACATTTATTGTTTTTATATTCAATATTTAATATTCGGTGGCTTTTTGTCAGTCAGTAGGAAATTACATTCGCTTGATTCAACGAACGCCAGAATGCGTCGACCTTGATATTATATATATAATTATATAATATTATATATATCTATATATAATATATATATAATAATTATATTATATATATATATATATAATATATATATATATATGTATATATATATAGATATCTATATATATATATATATATATATATATATATATATATATATATATATATATATATATATATATATATATATATATATATAAATATTGTATGTATATATAGGTATGAAATATATATATATATATATATATATATATATATATAAATATATATATATATATATATATATTGTATGTATTATATGCTGAATATATATATATATATAATATATATATATATCTATAGTATTATATTTTTTCTTTTTAGCATGTATATATGTGTGTGTGTGTATATATATATATATATATATATATATATATATATATATATATATATATATAGATACATATATGTATGTTGTATATGTATATATGTATACATATATGAATGTGTGTATATATATATATATATATATATATATATGTATGTATATATATATATATATATATAATATATATATATATATATATATATATAAAAGCGAATATGTGGTATTCGCTTATTTAATGAAGTCACGTGCATCTACTGTGATTTTTTAAGCATAATGGAAACCACACGCAACTTCTACGCCTTTTCTGCGAATTTTCCGAGCCTTGTTCTATTTGTGACATCCTTCTGTAATGCTCTTATCATCGCTCATAAACTGAAACTTCGACTTAACTTTATACGGAAGTGCACGAACGAGCATGTGATGCCCAAGTCGATTTTACCAGTGAGAATTCTTCGTCTCATTCGTTCCTTGACAATGTCTTAGTAAAGACGAAAGCGCTTGGATTTCTGACTATCATTTTCCTGTGGTATTCGCTTATAAGAAGTCACGTGCATCTAATGTGATTTTTTAAAGCATATATATATGTGCAGACAAATTCTTTGAACCCTGATATCTGTCACCTTCTTTAGACATATCCTAGATGATTCACAAACAGTAACAAAAACTTACGTTATATATGGTGGTAAGGTATATATGGGGTAGGGGGGGGGGACAGTGCGGACCAACGCACGGATGGCTGAAGCCCACAGCTACTAAGAGAGAACAGATGGAAGTGTTGAATTTGTGTTATCGAATTTTTCTTTTGTTTTTTATGTGAATTTCGTTGGAAGATAAAATCTCTTAGTAGGAAGCGTCTTGAAGTAGTACGTCTACTCTCAGCTTTGCTTTCAGACTGAAACTGAAACAACCTTAATCGTAGATAAACACTTTAGAGGATACAGAATGTCTCTGCGCGGTCGTCTTTGTCAGATAAGAATATATTCGCGTTCGTGTTCTCTCTGGAAGGCGATGAGATATATCTGACTACATCCGCACTGGCTGACAGATGAGCATCACCGCAATGAAAAAAAGAAGAAGAAGAAGAAGAAGACAGCGCTCGAGACATAGAGACGAAATGAATAAACGACCAAAGAAGGCGTCATTTCCAAAAGCTGATTGTTGGAGTGATGCATCCTCATCACGAATTAGTCCTCTGGCCCTTGATCGTCGCAGAAGGGCGTATTCCATCTCCAAAGGTGTATTTGCATTTATTGTAAATTATTCCATTCAGCTGGGTTTCCGGCGATGGCGTTCATCGGAACTCATTACCATCAAAGTCCTTCCTGCAGGGGAGCCTGAAGTATGAAATTAATCTTATTGCCTTTGAATGATGATTTGCCTAGTCAAAGGAGGGACGAGGAAGGGAATGCATAATTGTTACGAGAAATAACAAACGGAGTATTAGGACTAAACAGGCGTTTGTTGACGCCGAGGACGACTCAGAATTCAAGTCACTATCGAGGAAGGCTGCAGCATCTAATTCCAATGATATCTAACGAAAAGGACAATTGCCAAGGGATTATAGACTCGGGCTGATTAGTGACACAATGAAGAGTCATTTTCTGCTTAAAGAAAAAGGTCGATAAGGAAATGTCGCCATCTTTCTTCTCCTAAGATCAGATGAACGGTGATTAAACACCGTCTTTATCCTGCAGATAGAAATATAACGTAACTTTGGGTTCTGCTAAAGGATATCGATTCCAGATAAACCAAGAAGAGCGTATTGCAGTCGAATGCTCGCCTTGTAGTTAGTTGATAACGTCCTCGTACCTGCGCTACATTAAATTCGTCAAGAATACTGCGACAGGCAAATAATAAATCTCCCTAGACTGCATAAATTAATTTAATATAAAGAAATGTCTTTATTTTCAAACATTATCAGCGTAGCTACGTTAGTAATTAACCTCTGCAGAGATGACTTTACCTGATGCGACTAGGGAAACCATTTGCTATAGGGAACAGCATAGCAAACAAGCTTTCCATGTGGAAGGTCTTTGCTAGTAAAAATGTTTCGTTACAACAGACTTTCATCTGATAAAAGGAGCCCATAAAAACGCCCAAATGCAGAAAGAAAATACTATATTTCTCAGAGAGATAGCAGTCTCTGAAATATAGTAATTTTTTTCTATATTTGGCGTTTTTATGGGTTCCTTTTATTATATATATATATATATATATATATATAATATATATATATATATATATATATATATATATATATATATATATATATATATATATATATATATATATATATATATATATATATATATATATATATATATATATATATATATGAGTTATTGTATATGAGTTATTGTTTGATTAACTTTGAAGCACTGATCATATATTTTCGACGTCTGATCCTGCATCTTCATCTATGAAAGAATTGCTGTAAAAATGATTATTAATCTGCTTAGAGACCGCCCCTTCTCGTCTCGGTTGTGCATGCTCTCTCGCTTCTCTCTCTCTTCTCTCTCTCTCTCTCTCTCTCTCTCTCTCTCTCTCTCGTTTAGTAAGCAATCTTCGCCTTGGTTTTTCCTCACTGCTTCATCGATCCCTTCCACTCGACGCTTAATACTCGGCCGTTAAATCCGTTAAGCTTCGCGAGAACGCTTCCATCCAAGCTTTTGTTTTGTGTGCGCATCCAGCGATCTCTCTCGCTCTCATAAGAGGTCGACCTCTTACGGCTGCTTCCTTTGTTTACCCTATTTTTATTTTCACTTTTAGGACTGGGCTGCATCTAAGAGTTAGAGAGAGAGAGAGAGAAGAGATAGAGAGAGAGAGAGAGAGAGAGAGAGAGAGAGAGATTTTTCTTTCTTCTTTCTTCTCCCTTCTCCCTTAAAGTTGAGTAGTCTCACAGAGCTCAGCGTTTTTTGGAATTAACTTTTCGCTCGCAGTCGAAATTGAATTGTTTCTTCATCGTGTGCATTGCTGCATGAAATATTCATTTAAGAATTGAATTATTTGTGTTCTTTAGGCTATTAATAAACGGTGTAGGACGTAAGGGATAACGTGAATAAAAAGGAAATAGTAGTGTTATGAATAAACCTAATATATGATGCAAAGGAAGTATAGCGATTATACGTTTAACGATCAAATGGTTATATAACGACCGGGAATTTTTTATAGAAAAGTTTATTTGTACATCGTCAAAGAAATAGGTATATAAACCTTAAGTGGAAGGTTTTCTGTAATCAGGAATTGCGCGAGAATTTTGCGTGTGCTGACGTCTCCATTAGAGAATTCCTGGATTTGAGAAAGCATTCTCTCTCTCTTAACAAGAAAGGACGTCAAGAATTGAACAGCGGAAATGCTCAAAGATTCTATGGCGTGTCTCATTTCGTAGACTGACGCGCAGTCTCTCTCTCTCTCTCTCTCTCTCTCTCTCTCTCTCTCGTGTTTCTGTTCGATATCATTCGTGGGTGCAACTTTCAATGTTTCGAAGCGTCCAGAAATAGTCGACGCCCAGCAGAGAGAAATGAACTGTATCAGTTAACAGGCCCATGACAAAACAGGCTGTCAACAACAAAAGGCCATTGAGGTCTGTCGGTAATAATATTCAAACGATGAACTCTACCAAAAGGGACAGATTTACGCGCGTGAGTGAACTTTTGTACTGCGATTTCACAGTCGATTGATGTAACGTCAAACCTCCATTGTAATAGTGTATATATATATATATATATATATATATATATATATATATATATATATATATATATATATATATATATATATATATATACTACTAATAATCTTTTTAGGCACGAAGATATGGTCTTTCCTTAATAAACGCTCCAAGAAGAGTTGCATTGGAGGACGAAACTGTTGGGTATTTTCTGAGATAAACCATTTTCAT
>NC_061107.1:7305596-7324633 GCF_015104395.2 Macrobrachium nipponense
ATTTGATATTCTTTTGAATTCCAGCCACAAGTTATTGTAATTCTAGTCTTCTGGATAGAAAGCTATTGTCTGTCCGTCCGCACTTGTTTCTGTCCGCCCTCGGATCTTCAAACCTACTGAGGCTAGAGGGCTGCAAATTGGTATATAGATCATTCACCCTCCAGTCATTAAACATACCGAATTGCAGCCCTCTAGCCTCAGTAGATTTTATTCTATTTAAGGTTAGATTTAGCCACGATCGTGCTTCTGGCAACGCAACAGCATAAGGCCACCACGGCCGGCTGGGAGTTTCATTGGTCGCGGCTCATCCAGGGTTATACCGAGACCACCGATAGATAGATCGATTTTCGGTGGGCTTGATTATACGCTGTACAGAAAACTCGATTGCGCCGAAGAAACTTCGGCGCATTTTCTTACTATAGTAGATTCACATCAACCGTCCATTTGATGTCTAGGCCAGTCCCTTACGACGCTCCTGATTGGCTGTTGATAAGCCAATCACAGGCCTGGAAACTCTCAGTCTCTCTCGAGAGTTCACATAGGCAGGATGTATGTTCCACCTCTCCTGAGGGATACTTTTGAAAGACGTACAACAAATTGCATTTCAGGTCATATTAAAAGAATCTCAAACAATGTGGAAATCTAGGCGAATTCATTTGACCATAGAGTGCAGTATACTCCTCTAATTATTTACCAAAAGCGAGATACACCAGTATTTGACCATAGGCAGATTCGTCCCAAGTTGAGGGGGAACATAGGGCGAAAATTCGACATTCAGTTTTCGGTATTTTCCGATAGGAAAAAAAAAAAAAAAGCAAGTGAGGTCTGCCAGACGTGCGATACGCTATAACCTCGCGCACTCCTTGTCCCTTTAAAGCGGTTAAAGGGACAGTCTTTTCCCAGACACGCCCCCTTCCTAAGCTGACTTTCCACAATCACTACGTTACTATAATTTAGGCTTTTACTTACTTCCGTTTTTCGCAATTCCCGGCATTGTACGATAACTTCGGCTGCTGTACGCTCTGTTGTTTGTTTGAGAGCAAGTGTTTACCTTGAGGAACTCACTCTCAGTCAGTTGCCCGCGTGGCTACTGGCTGTCGAAAGTGCTGTTGGTCATTCATGAGTTACTCTTCTTGTTTTATTTGTGCCGGTCGTTCATAACGGCAAGCGTAAGCGATAGATTGCGACGTTTACATGTTGTAGGCCGAACTTTAGCCCGCCGACGTAAACAAAAAGAAACAAACTTCGTCAGAATTCGCCCACAAGTCTCAATCCTGTCATCTTTAGAGCCCAGTGAGAGAGAAAAATAAACAAAAACATAAACCAGCAAAGGACTGTGATAAAGGGATGCATGTACCTGGTGGGCTTTTAATTGGACACGAGAGTTGGCACTGGATCACATAGCTCTGTATTCAACTAAGTACCAAGAAGAAACAGACAACAGGCGTCTTGGTGATACTCCTTTGAAGATATTTAAGATGAACAGTATAAGACGCCTCATGGGTGTTGAGGGAATTCTGTCACATCAAGGGAAAATTAAGTGAATATATATATATATATATATATATATATATATATATATATATATATATATATATATATGTAATAAAATACGTTGTATCAAATAGGCAAACAAGTGAAAGGGATATTTAACGGTGCATAATATGAACAGAAAAGTTAATATTATGCCGTCACACCTTGAGTTAGGTGAACCACAGTTGATATTGCTCTTTTATTACTCCCTTTTGTATCTAGTTCTCACACTTAGTCCTTTTTCAATACTCAAGTCGCAGAAAGATCAACAACAATCCTTCAGTTCAGGACTTAAAAAAAAAACGAGTACCTGCCTTTTTACAATATAGACATCAACTAATGCTGCATGATTTTCAGCATTCAGTCTTCTTCTTCCCAACTGGTTCCCATTTTTATGTGGGGTCGACGTTTCGATTGAGCCGTTTCCATCTATTTCTATCCTGCGCTTCTGCCTCATCAATTCCCTTCTCATGTAAGTCCTCCTCTCACAGTCCTTCCATCTTCTTGGTCTCCCTCTTCTTCTTCTTCCTTGAACCTCCATCTCCATAGTATGTCCTCCCAGCTTGGTTCTCATCTCTCCTCAACAGTGTCCATACAATCTCAGCCTCCCCATCTGCGCTTTCTTTGATACTTCCACCACCTTAGTCGACCCCCTTATGTAGTCATTTCTGATCCTATCCTCTCTTGTCACCCCAGACATCCACCTAAGCATTCTCATTTCTGCCACATCCATCTTCTTCTGCTCAGTTTTTCTCATGTTTGCTGTTTCCGTACCATACAGCATTGCTGTTCTTCAGCATTCAGTAAGCGAATTAATTGAAATTAAGAGAAAGAACCTCAAACAATCTCCTTTGCTGACGAACGTCCTAATAAACGAAAATATAGAGAACATCATTAATCTCTAATGTATTTTTTCATCGCAGTTTTTGAATTCGTATCATGTTCGTCTCTCACATTTTTCAAAAGGGACCCAAATTACGTATCAATTAGGGACGCATCACACTATTTCCTGGAAACTGTTGCAGTTACATGCACTCGACCTTTGATGTAATTGGATATCATGAGAGGAGCGTCATCGTTTGTCCCACTAATGCACCAAAGAGCGCGAAAAGCAAAGGCATTTTTGTGGAGTTAATGATAATTAAAGATAATTAATATGCATCTGCCTGGAAGAGCCATTTCCCCATACTTACTAATCTGCATCGTAATGTCGTTTCGATTTGCCCTAACCTTACTTTTTTTAAAGATGTCATAAAGTGACCTGGAAATATTTCATCGTATGCAGCGATCCTTAAAAGATAAATGATAAGTGGACGATTGGTAGATAATTACAGTATGATTCAGTGACCTATGAATGTGTGTGTAACAAAAAATGAAATATAAAGAGAAAAACGTAAAAAGAAAAAAAAAAAAAAAAAAAAAAAAAAAATGAGAAAACGGGAGGGATAAATTATATTTCTAAGAGGAATCAGACGGAAGTGGCTGACTTTAATATAGAAAATTGCATCCTGTGAAGTTATTTAAAAAGTATTTTGTTAATATGGATAAACACACACACACACACACACACACTTATATATTCTAAATATTTTACAATAGATTGTGCCTGTTAGAGAGGAAAGAGAGACGCCTCTACTGCATTTTAAAGATTTTATATATAGCGAATTCCGAGAGAAACCTTGAATCAAAATAGTTTCACAATATTTCACGGATTTCCGTTATATACGTTGTTTAAATATAGAATCTCTCTCTCTCTCTCTCTCTCTCTCTCTCTCTCTCTCTCTCTCTCTCTCTCTCTCTCTCTTTCCTCCCTCCCCCGTCTCTCTCTTTCTCTCTCTCACTTAAAAAGACATCTTGACTAGAAAATTATTTTGAAAATTCTGAGATTCTTCTGACCTTAACTTTGCAAAATCAAACCCAAAACTTTTTGGAAGGTATTAATTCAAACTGGCACCCGGTTGCAAGTTTCTTTTCAAACTGGGACAAGGACGAGGTGAATTTCGCCAACCCTAACGCTGAGTGCTGCCTCCTCGTCTCGGACTCGTGAATACAACACCTGGAAATAAAAGTTTCTTCCAGTGGTGCAGATTAAGCCTGTAGCATCCGGTTACATTTATGCTTTTCAGCTCTCTCTCTCTCTCTCTCTCTCTCTCTCTCTCTCTCTCTCTCTCTCTCTCTTATTCAACTATCAAACTGACTGTAATACAAGATTTATTCTAAGTTACCATATATTCTCTCTCTCTCTCTCTCTCTCTCTCTCTCTCTCTCTCTCTCTCTCTCTCTCTCTGTATGTATGTATTATCACAGATGGCATTTCATCTCTTCTATTGTTTCCTCTTTCTGCTTCCTCAATTCCAGATAGCTATTTTGTCCTTAAATAAAATTGGAACAAAGAATGGACGATTGATAGACAATCCTACCATTATGTTTTCTTATGTCAACAAAATACAGTCAAGAGAGAATTATTCACTGAAATTTACATGGGTATTAATGAAATTATTCGTTTTTCCATATGACATTAAACGATCTCTCGAGGGAATGACAGACGTACCATGATTACAGAGACGAATTTGAGTTAGATCTGAGGCAAAAATGGGATCTTTCCAGATAGTGGCCCCAACAAAGTTCTGGGGTCGTTTTCTAGGACTATTATATCTTTGGGGTCATTATCTTTACGATATTTACCGTCTTTTGTTTTTGTTTTTACAATCATCCCAACGGGCTATAGTAGATTCACATCAGCCGTGCATTTGACGTCTAGGCCAGTCCCTTACGACGCTCCTAATTGGTTGTTCATAAGCCAATCACGGGGCTGGAAGCCCACATAGACAAGATAAATGTTCCACCTCTCCTGAGGGATTCGTCTGTCAGAAGTATCCCTCAGGAGAGGTGAAACAGTCATCGCGCCATTGTGAACTCTCGAGAGACCGAGGAGAGTTACCAGCCCTGTGATTGGCTTATCAACATCCAATCAGGAGCGTCTTAAGGGACTGCCCTAGACGTCAAATGCACAGGTGATGTGAATCTACTATAGTACTAAACATTCCAAGAAAAAGCCGTAAAAAGTTAAATGAAAAAGGCATCTTTTTTTATTGTTTAGTAATGTGGGAAAAATGATGACGCTGAAGGGATGACATCTGCTTATTTTACCTTCAAGGCAAATATGGAAATGGAGTTAGGTAGCACAAAGGGCGACTGGGGGAAAAATGGTTAGTTTTAAGAAACTCCCTCCTTTAGCAAGACAATTAGAATAATTGTTCTTCGCGGTGGTGAGACTTTCCGAGCGTTAAAATGTAAAACTTCCAAGAGTATTTATAATTATGCAGCCTTTTCACGGAATTTAAAACATTATTATGGTTTTAAAAAAACTTGCTTAATTTGAATACGTAATTTAGATGCTTTTCGAGGTAACTTTACGTTAATTTTCTTGCGTTACGATATGGAACAATTCCTGGCAGTCGAAATTGTTTTTGAAATTTCGTTAATGAAAAAGTAATTTCTTATGTGTTTTGAAGTTCTTCGACAAGTTGATCGCTAATCTAAATCTTAGTCTTCATTCAGATTTCAGTCATCGCTTTGATATGATCAGAAACTGTTTCATCAAAATGAAAAAAATTATAAAATCCTAAATGTGACTCAAATATGATTCCTGTTGACTGGGAAAACAGCAATTCCGTTCGTTTCACAGAACTTTCCTTTTTTAACTTTCTGTAAAAGTAAACACTATTCATGTCCGCCCTCAGATCTTAAAATCTATTAAGGCTAGAGGGCTGCAAATTACTTTGTTGATCATCCACCCTCCATTCATCAAACATGCCAAATTGCAGCCCTCTAGCCTTAGCAGTTTTTATTTTATTTAAGGTTAAAGTTAGCCATAATCATGCGTCTGGCAACGATGTTGGCCTCGGTTCATGCAGCATTATTCAGAGACCACTGAATGATAAATCTATTTTCGGTGGCCTTGAGTATACGCTGTACTGAAAACTCGATTGTTCGTTGCATTGTTTATTTGGTTTTTCTTAGTAGGAGAATGTACTACTACTAGCAGACCTATGCCTTCTGAGAATCAATGTCATTTGGCCCAATTCTGCTCGTGAATAAAATCGATGCCTTGATATGATTAGCTAATAAAATTGATGTCATGCACTGGTATTTCATCTGGTGTGTCGTCAGAATCATGAAATGTAGCGAAGTCATGTCAGGGAGATCTATTGATAATCACTGACGAGTCTCTCTCTCCTTCCAGGTAGCCATCAGAGGCAGCCTAGTTAAGATCATCTCGACAGTCCAAGAATTCGAACGAGATGATCAGCAGTCCACTCAGTCGCGTACGTGATCTATGCAGGAGAAACTTGTTGGCGTTTGGTGTCGAAGTCTAGATTTTTGGAGCAATATTGATAAAACAGAGGTGAGCCAATTGTCAGTCCATCTCTGACAATAGGTTGGAAACTGGAGCCATTTATTTGTTGATCTAAATTCAGAAATACATTTAAGGATGGAAATTTGAGACTATGCAGAGAGAGAGAGAGAGAGAGAGAGAGAGAGAGAGAGAGAGAGAGAGAGAGAGAGAGAGAGAATGTGTTGCTTCTAGACAAATATTCTTAGTTTTTCATCCATTTTTCTTTTCTAGGAAATGCCGTAATGTTTTCGCAGAATCTTTTCTTCTATTATCAATATAATTCATTTATGATGATTATCCACGGTTAATCGGCGCCAGTCTGTGAATATTGATTAAACAATTAAGTTTAATAACTTCCCGTTGAACGTAAAACAGTCTCTCTCTCTCTCTCTCTCTCTCTCTCTCTCTCTCTCTCTCTCTCTCTCTCTCTATGCTGGTTTGTCAGTGTGAAGTGTGCTATCTTTACCTTTAAGTAAAAACATAAGCTGAATTCTAGTGACGCTTACCTATATATCCGACGGGCCAAATATGAAATTAACTTAAATGTTATTTCAAAGGTGACCTTCTAAGCGCTGCATATCACTACATAAATCATTTTGAGATCCTGTTTGGAAATAATAGTGTGAAGAAAGGAAAGGCGAAAATCATGTCGTGATTACTTTCAATTTTAAGAGAAATGTCGAGGTACTGAATGTGAAGTTTACGATACGAAACAACCTGTAAGATACATCTGTTCCAAATCCAGGCTTAGCTACTTACCTTGATATTCAGCCGAGTTATTTTTGATAATTAGAAAAAACATTAAACTATGTATCTATCAAATACTGACGCGGTTTACAGAACTGAACTAAATGACAACGTACTAAAAACAAGATGAAAACTGATATGTAACTCAACATAGAAAACATTAAGTACCGTTCTCCTTAATAAAATTGGCCTATTTTTTTCATAATCCTTATCTATAAAATAAGGTCAAAATAGATTTTGAGTAAAAAAAAAAATCAAATACTGACGCGTTTTACAGAATTGAACTAAAAGGAAACGCACCACAAATCAAATGAAAACTGACGTGAAACTCAACATAGAAAACTTTAAGTACTTTTCTCCTTAATATGATTGGCCTACTTTGTTTCACGATCCTGATCTATAAAATAAGCTCAAAATAAATTTCGAGTAAAAAGAAAAAGAAAAGAAAAGCAAGCCAAGCGCCATGGAATTAACTGGTTGCAATTGCTATTGTTGAAAAGCAATCAAATATCTGATCAGTTACCAGTGGGATATGCATTTCACCATCGGCAATTTGCACTAAACCAATTCCCATTTGGATGTTAGTTTAATTGAATTTTTTTTGCTGTTGTAATGTATTCAGAAAACAGTAGAGTGCAACGATATGCATGACAAAATTATTCAAATTACTTTCGTGTTCGGTTTCTATTGCATAAAGTTCGGTTTTTTGCTTTTTTGTCAGTTTCATGAAAAACTGCTGTTATCCTTTGACAAAATAAAAGAACATTATTTTTTTTTCGATTTAGTAAATTGAACATAAAAGAATTATATTCCAAAAAGTGCTCATCTCAGATTTAGTGTAAATTAAACCTGGAACTGAAGTCACTTTTCTTGTCATGTTTAAAGATTCAATATTTCTCCTCGTAAAAAAACTTACCTCTAAATGAAAATAAAATAAAATAAAATTCAAACTACGATTTCATGAGAATCCCATATTCAAACCTGCTCATATTAATCAAAAATAAGCTAAAATGGAAACTAATAAATATTGCATATTTTTTAATACAGTAACGTAATGGAAGTCAGATACATGAACTACCAGTATTTACCTTTTGGATAATTAGAGCGCGAGTTGTTGTAGTCTTCTGAACCATAAAGATCAGGTGTTCATTAAAAATGTACTTGACATCCGAGCTGAAAAATTTCAGGGTAGGTCTGGGGCTGGAAGTTCTCTCAACTTTTCGTAATATTACGTGAACTCATTTCACCTCCAGGTTATCATAGCCTGTACCTTCTTCTTCTTCTTCTTCTTCTTCTTCTTCTTCTTCTTCTTCTTCTTCTTCTTTTGATATCCCAGTCGTATACGAATTCTACCTTTATGAAATTAGGGGAAATGAAATAATATACTATATATCTATATTATATATATATATATATATATATATGTGTGTGTGTGTGTGTGTGTGTGTGTGTGTGTGTGTGTGTGTGTATGTATGTATTGTGAAGAAGTGCCAAGTATCTGGTTACTACACTTAAGATTCATTAACTGATACCTCACAAAAGTCAGACACCTGAACCCTCATCACAGGTATTAAACGACTGAATACTCTAAAGGCAACAGTGATCCCTTAACAACTTACCAGTATTGCAGAAAATCAGACTAAGTTCATCAAAACAGGTGTGAGGTAATCTTGTAAGTAATTAAAATAATCAATGGGCATCACTCCATCAACAACTTTAAAAGTCTAAGTATTTCCCTGATTTCAGAAGTCTAAGTACTTCCCTGGTTCTAAGTCACTTCAAGTAAATTGAAGGAAAGCAGATCAATTACCACTCTATGTTTCTACCTAACATAAATATAATCATAATTAAATGCAAATATACTGGTATAAAATCAAGAAAACACTTATTAAAATTTTGAATACAAAAATTTATTATTAAACTCAAAGTTTATAAGTGAAATTCACAATATCAGAGAAAATTACTGTTACCTGAAAACAAAGTAAAGTTTAACTAATTCTTGAATTAAATTAAGTAAAATTAAATCAAAATTAATTTATCACAAAATTCAAGAAAATTAATTCAATTGAAATTCAAAAGTGTTAGGCAATAATTGAAATTTTATATTAATTCACAAGTGCTAAACAATAATAAAACTTGAAAAGAATTCTAAGTAAATGCAAATTAATTCACAACTGTTAAATCTAATTAAATTTATAATGATTAAGCAATGAAAATAACTAAGTCAATTAAATTGTGAATGTAGATGAAAATGCAGAAAAATTTGGACAGTAAAAAGGCACACTTCAACAAGAAAATGAAAAATGCACAAAATGAAACAAACACAAAACACAAAAATTTGCAATGTGTAAAAGTGTAAATATTTTCACTCAAAACATTGTAACCTTCAGTTTTTACCAAACCTTCGTAACCATTTGTTATTAGTTATTAGTTAACCCCTTTTCCTATCCGTTATTAGTTGCAACTAATAATAATATAACACACTTTACCTTTTGGTATACCAACTTCTTTCTTTGCTGCAGTCTTGTTTTACACTTTTCACAAAAACCAGGCGCCGTTACAACAACAATGTTTGTTCAGATTCCACAAAAAACACTATTTAACACTAAATAAACTCTAAGAAATATCAAATGTGAAACTCCCAAGTTACGAGTGACCAATTTACGTTACGTTAATATAATCTCAAGGATGTCAAGGGGAGAGAGAGAGAGAGAGAGAGAAAGAGAGAGAGAGAGAGAGAGAGAGAGAGAGAGAGAGAGAGAGAGAGAGAGAGATCTGAACGCCTCAAGTATCGAAGATGTAATGAAATTCTTCTCCCTTGTGGAAACTGGACTGGGGATGACAAAAAACGTTTTTAGCACAATTCTTTCTAGAAGCTTCAAAATCTTACACAATTTTACATACAAATTGTGCAATCTGCACGTGGCTTTAACAAAGACATACACGTACAAGACCAGTCTGTTAAAAAAAAAAACATGTATTAGTCTCGATCGACCTAAGCAGAAGCCCTTATCTTACTTGATGACAGATTCTCAAAACACAAATGAAGTCTCTTGCTCGCTTATCAAACGTGTTGACAGATTAGGAAAGCAAACGGATCTCAGAGTTCCTCTAATCTCACAGTACTGACATAATAGGGAAACAATCATAGTTTCGAATGGACAAAGAAAATATCTCTCTTTCTACATTCTACGTTATATATATATTCTTTTCATATTATGTTATGCAAAATCTGAACACATTTAAAACATCATATCTCTAAGCTATCTAGGAATCTGAACAAATGTTGCACAATTCTACATAACATTTTATACAGTCACAGAGGAGATATATGCATTTTGAAAGTAGCTATATATAATAGTATATATATATGTATATATATATATATATATATCTATATAACAACCTACACTTATGCCTCTCTCTCTCTCTCTCTCTCGCGTTCTCTCTTGCTCTTTATACATACATACATATATATAATATTTATCTATATATATATATATATAGATATATAATATATATATATATACATATATATATATATATATATATATATTAGATATATATATATATATATATATATATATATAATATATATCTATATATATATATACTTACATACACACACAGAGCGAGAGAAGAGAGAGAGAGAGAGAGAGAGAGAGAGAGAGAGAGAGAGGTGTATGCGTTTTCATATTACTTCAGCAAATCCTGGTACTGACAGTATGTCCATGGTAACAAACTCGCAAACAAATAGGAGTGTCGCCGCGTCTTAGAATAACAATAACGTTCCGTTTATTGCGAAAGAGAAGACGTCAACCTCCAACATCTCTATTCTTCTTCTCGAAAGAGACTTAGAGTTCAGTTAGGTTTCTTCTTGTAGAACCATTCGCGACATGATATGACTTAGTAAGGAAATGCTGTCATCTTCTTCCCTGAATTTAACGTAGGATTGTTACCTGGAACTCTGTATGTCTGGATGCCTTTATGATGCACAGATAGACAGCATCCCTCCCAAACATGCTGAATTGCACTTTCATGAAAGTAGAAAACGCACACGACTCAGATATCGGAATGAGAGAAGCGTCTTTAGATTTGATAAAAAAAAAAAAAAAAAAAAAAAGTGATATAACCCAATTTCCATCGCTGTCAGATAGAGATAAAATCCATGTCCTTACTTTAAGTACAAGCCAGGATAACCTGCAGATGAAATGAGATGACTTGACGTTACGAACGTGGACTATTTTTCAGCCCACGATCTTTCCTGAGAGAGTTCAGCTCAGGTGTAGAATATATTGCTTAATTTTATTTTTTCATGAAGGCTGTTTCTTTTGAATTAATACCCGATCTGTATACTTCATATAATAAGCTTCATATAGGCTGTATGGGTGTAGTACTAATGCTCTTTCACCCCGCCCATTCACGCATCGTCGTGGGATTAATGAGACGCAGTTTGAATGATAAGCAAATATGTAAACAAAACAAAAAAACTGATTGGCAATGGTAAAATAAATACATGGAAATCCTTGTCGTTTGAGACACACCCCTTTTGAATAGATCGTAGTAACTACAATCGAATACCGTCAATTCTTTCAGTCCTACTTGATAAAGGTTCACGAAAGGCCTCATAAGAAATCCACCCCACCCCCCACCTCCCTCCCCCCCCCTCCCCTTTTCCTTAAAAGAAAAATATCCATACCTGGATGACACTCTCCTTGGCTCCGTCTTGACAAAATGATTCATAACCGTTTCGTCCTAAATCAATATCTCTTCTCTTCCATCTCTTCTCTCCTGTCGTAATCTCTCCTCTCTCTCTCTCTTTGATCAATAACATTTCTGCCATCTGCCATTGTTTCGTTGAGCTGGAGTTGAAAGTATCTACTACATCCAGCCGTCATCTTCCAATATTTCGTCTTTTATTTCAAAGTAATTCAGAGCGAATACTTAATGCCTGAGTTAGTTTCAGATGATGACATATGGCTTGAGTCAAAGTGCCACTTGACATGCTTATAATGTTGCTTTGTATATTCTCTGGATTTTGCGATATGATATTAATCTTTCTGCTTCTCAAAACCTAACGGCACAACAGTTCATCAAAATAATTAGAGTTTCCATTTTTACACGAAAGATGACGTTGTAAGGAGAGCAATCAACCTAAAACCAGCCAGAGTGCCACCATAAAATCTAAAGTAATAAAAACACCGTGGTAATTGAAGGAAACGTTCGTTTTCGAAAGAAAATGCGTGCTACAATCCATTTTTATTTTTCAATTCTAAGCGACAATGCTTCAGTTTTGTTAATCATGGCTTACACGGATATTTGCTTTTAAATGAAGAGAGAAAACTACGTGTTTTGTCTCATATTTTCTCTTTCACAGTATTTCGATTTCGTCCTAGCCTTCCTTACACACACACACACACACACACACGCACACACAGCCACACACACAAAGCCATACACTAAGTCAATAACCTCTCTCATCACTCCCTTTCTCGCCTTCTCGCTGACATAGGTATTCTGTTACAACCACCATAAGATCGTCATGTAGACCACTGATATCACATTCACGGTACCATCGGAGTAACTTGAACCCAAGGTAGGTTTTGACATAAGATCCCCAGACTCTACTGTACACGTAAAAGACATACCTGTGGAATTCAGGTGTTCTTTTACGGCCCATTTTTAATAAACATACTAAACTCTTTGACGCAGAAAGCACACTTTCGTGATTCAGTTATACATATATATAGGTATTGTGTATGTGTGTGTATGTGTATGTGTGTGTGGGTATTCATGAAAACTTACAATTAAAAAACATAATTTAATGTCAGTGAATATTGTCTCCCTCAACGAACGTGGAAACTGAATAACCCATTGTAAAAGCGATTTACTTGTAAATCCTAAATACGACTTCCCGCATGTCACCGGATTTTATTTATTAAAACCCACGTCATTGGGTTCTGGTTTTTGTTAAGGGTTCACTAGCGGTTCTAAAAGACCTTTGGTATACATGAAAACAAAAGGATTAGTTCATCCTAATCTTTGGCTTGACTTTTTAATGCTGTCAAACAATGGATTTGGGTTTCAAGGCTAACTTTCTCTTTTACATAAAAACTAAAAAATTCATCATGTCATTTATCGAAAGACGCAGGCATCTGATGAATGTGAGCAGTAGATTTTACGGGCAAAAAAATCATGTTCTAACATATAGCCAACAAAATGCATGATGCAAAATACGTTTCATGGGAATTCATAGTATTTATTGACTGCGTTTGCGTCCGCGAGGATGTTACTAACGTCCTTTACATACTTCTTTACAAAAACAATTCTCTGTAGTTTGAACTTTCCTCCGCTTAGTTATTTGAAGAGAAACTTTTAACATTTATGCTACACAGACAGACGATTTGCGAAAAATTCTATTCAGGAGCAAGTGATATAATTCATCTTTTTAAGTTGTGCTGATGGATATCAATGTATATATATATATATATATATATATATATATATATATATTATATATTTATATATATATATATAGTGTGTGTGTGTGTGTGTGTGTGTGTTTGTGTGTGTGTGTGTGTGCGTGTGTGTGTGCGTGTGTGTGTATCAGTTTCAGGCTATGCTGAGTTGTCTCATAACTAAGACTAAAATGCTACCTGATAATCTTATTATACTTATGTGTTCATGTGTCTTCCTTTCTATCATAATGACAAAGCTGTTTTGGTAGTTAGATAAGGAGAGAGAGAGAGAGAGAGAGAGAGAGAGAGAGAGAGAGAGAGAGAGAGAGAGAGGAAAGCAACTCAATGGAGGCAAAAATCAATCAGTGGAGCAATAGTGAAAAATGGGAAATGATTAGTAAAGATTGAAAATTGCAGCTATGAAAATTAACTTGGGCGAATGTACACGTAGACTCCAGTCTGATCATTAAACACTTCATTATCATATATGATTAGTTTTTATTTTTAAATTCTTGAGCCAAAGGTGTTGACAGAATAATACCAGGCGTGTTTTTATGCCTAGAAGTCTTAATTTTTCTATTCCATTCATTAATTCATAAGTATTCTCGTAGGAGGAAGCGAGAGTCTGTGGCTTCTGTTTTCCCGAATTTGAAGTGGCCTCTTGTGTATCGCACGAATCATATGCTCAATAAGAACTGCTTCTGTTTGTGTGTCGTTCACTTCTTTCGTATTTCTGTCTCGTTCCCGAATTGCAACATTTGTGTTGTTGTCGTGAGAGCAGAATCGGATTGCCAGGATATTGGAAAAGGGAGAAATAACGTTTCGTTGAGGTTATGACCGCACAGAAAAATAGATCATGGTCGCTTGATTGCCGCACTCATTACTATTATTATCATTTTCAGTTTTGTTACTATTAGTATAAATTTTAGTATTAGTAGCTGTATTGCAATATATTAGCGCTGTGGACATTTTGTTCATATCATGGAACATATAATGACATTTTTGAATAACCTTTTTACCAAAGATTATGGAACTTATTTATAATGATCTGATGCCTCGTAGAATTCAGCAGTTACTTTACAACATTTGTAGACTTCGCTTTTGCCGATATTGTATTTTTTTCTTCAGATTTTATATTTATTGCATTCTGCATGTAGCAAGATTACACAAAGATATACATGGCTGCAACTTAAAGGGAAACCGAAGGAGTTTGGATGAATCTGTAGACTTACTTGGTGCTGAAAAGATAAGGCTCAATCAGAGAGTGCCTATAGTCACAGGGTACTTTGAAAGCTAGTATTTTCATGGTTAAGATATCAGTAAAAGAATAAAGCTTTAGGTAAACAAACCCGTTGATATGGGAAAAGAGTGTGAAGTTACACATCTTTGTGAATTCATCTTGGGATTTTGGGAATAAATGTAATGGACGAGAGCACATCCACATAAGAGATTAGTTACAAAATAGGTAAAGCAAGGGAGATACAGAGAATAGAATATTCAATTTATGCTAGTTCACTTCGTGCGTAGGTGTTACCCTATTGATTCAAGCTAGCCAATGAACTAACATCACATCAGCTTGATTGAATTTCCCATTTATTCTTGATCTCCCTTTCCCACGCAATTCTCTGTTACTTTGTCCTGGTCATTTGTTTAATCTGCATCTTCTCTCTCTCCTGTTTTTCCCTCCCACTGTAATGAGTTCAGTGTGTGTTACAATAAACTAAAAATCGGCCATGAAGGGAAAAAGATTAATTTTCATCTAGTCAGGCAAAGCTGATCTATCTGCAAATATGAGTGGAAAATGGAAAAGTCTTTTGTTTAATATTGGTTTTAGTCGTGTATCATAAAAAGAACTTCACGTGTAAGCAGTGATTAAAAAAAAATTATTTTTGAGTCATTGGCTGCAAAGAGAAAATTCCATTATCAATGTTATCCTTTTTCAGCTTGTCCTGATACTGGTAGAAAAATAAATACAATGCAAATCCCTCCTGTAAATCCATGATGTTTACTTCGGTGTTATGTATTATTTGTTAAATATATTTACTAAGCAAAGGTCACCGATACGTGAAATAAAGAGTTCTTTGTGCAGTTGATATTTTATGCATCATAAGAGCAAGATATATAAACAGGTATGGAGAGAGAGAGAGAGAGAGAGAGAGAGAGAGAGAGAGAGAGAGAGAGAGAGAGAGAGAGAGAGAGAGAGAGAGGAACTGACTTTGTTTAAATTCAAGAAAATTAAAAAAATCTCAATAATAATTTTTCCATTTGTATTTTTATGAAAATAGCGAGTTACTTGTGTTATTAAAGTTAATTATGGCATTATAATGAGAGTCAGATTAAACATCCACTCTTGGATAATTTTTTCATATTATTTCCAGAGAAGTCGCAGAATTTGTACCTGGTCTCTTTTCATCAGACTCATATTTCTGTTATTGCATTCCGACAGAAGCTTGTATATATTTCTCATTCGTAAATGAATGGCGATATAAACGTTCCCTGATATTAGTTATTTTGATTAAAAAATATTTTACATCTAAGTCACAAAAGTAACTCCATTGCTCACGAGGTGGTTTTGAGCTAGTGTTGAAATATGACAGGCGTTGTCCGTAGACTTTTGTATAACTACGTGTACTCCGCTAAGTTCGTGTAGGGGGAAGATGAGTGCCTTCAGTGTTTCTCCCGCGGTGCACCGTAGGCATTACTTAAGGTTCTTTGCAATGTTCCTCCTGCCATTTACATTCATTTTACTGTAGCTCCGTTCGTATTCTCTTCCATATCTGCCCAAATACCTCTTCGTTCTTCCCTAGAGCAAGCGTTTACAAAACAACCTGGTATTTGATGGCAAGTGTTCATCTAGACCCGTGTTATCTTAAACACACCAACACTGTCAGAGACATTCCATAAGGTATCATATGACGTACATTACAATGCTCCATATATAATCTAATAATTGTTCTAAAGGAGCTATAAATATATATATATATATATATTATATATATATATATATATATATATATATATATATATATATATATATACATATATATACGTAAATAGCCACATGAAAGGTGAAGAATCAAAGACCAGGTACCAAGCACTTTCGTGTATTGCGTGTCTATATATATATAATATATATAATATATATATATATATATATATATATATATATATATATATATATATACATATATATATTATATAATAATATATATATATATATATATATATAAGTATATATATATATATATATATATATACAAAGGTAGGGTATATGTAAAAAAGGAGGAAAAAATTTACAGATTCATCATTTTTAACTTCACATGGAGACAGAGTCCGAGCCACAACCTAGAGAAAGCTGATAAATCTTTTCTGGGATGGTGTGACACTAAGATGCTTACTTAAGCAGGTCAAGGTTCGTTCTGTGGGTATGTGAGTTCGTGAGGGCTTGTTCAAGGTGCCTTTGGAAACTGGCTGTGACCAGTTAATTAAGGCGTTGATGAAGACTGTGAATTCATGTGTACGTGTGCGCCTCTTCCGTTCATAATGGCATCTTTAGCCAAAACTAGGGGAAAACTTACGGAGAGGTCTGTGTGAGAAAGGCAGAGCCACGATGTCGTATGCCGAGGTGTTTCCTTTTGAAAGTGTGTGAAGTTCCAGGCTGTAATGGGTAAGTGTTATCATGCTTTAGCCAAAGATATGGCTTATTCTGTTATAGACATTTTGTAAAGATGTTCTATTTTGTTTGATCTTTTGACTTTGTCTATATAATTGTGTGTGCTCACTAATGAGTTCTCCTGTCTTTTAAACAGGCGGTTCTAGTGAAGGGGCCGAGTGTCCTAGTGAGGGGACTGAGTGTCCTGTGTGGAGGGAACTATAATGTTTTGGAGAAAAGATAATTGGTGTGACTAATTACTGATTGAGACTATTAAATACCGGGGGGTTGTCTGTGAGACTTGAACTATTATCATTTTTATCATCCTGTAAGAACCTGAATTATTCAACTAGTACTTTGCTTTGAATAAACGTATATATTTTTGTAGCTCCGACTCTGATTTGATGACCTTAGATAATGGAGAGAGAGAGAGAGAGAGAGACAGGGGGGGGGGGGGGGAGGGACTGAGTGTTACCAGTTCGCCTAACGCTCTGGCTAAACGCATACAAAAATATTAAAATAGCGGGGGCCCGACGCCCTCACTGTTAATATATATAGTACATATGATATATATTATATATATTATATATATAATATTATATTATAATATATATTATATAATAGTATATAATATATAAATATAAAAAATGCCACGAAGGAAAAATAAACGAAGGAGTCTGCAAGATCTTTCGACTTAAAAGTCCTTTACTGAAGCAGATACTGACAAAAAATACGAGAAAAAACAATGCAAGAAGGTTCGTATAACTGACAGATAGGATTATAAAGGGATTAGTACCTAGAATCCGACACACCTGGAAGATAAGAAACCTTCCCAAACAAGCCTAAACAAAGGGTGCAATTAAAGGTTTAAGACAATCATCTCAGATACAATCTCCTTTAATTGTCTGGAGATTGTATCTGAGATGATTGTCTTAAACCTTTAATTGCACCCTTTGTTTAGGCTTGTTTGGGAAGGTTTCTTATCTTCCAGGTGTGTCGGATTCTAGGTACTAATCCCTTTATAATCCCTATCTGTCAGTTATACGAACCTTCTTGTATTGTTTTTTCTCGTATTTTGTCAGTATCTGCTTCAGTAAAGGACTTTTAAGTCGAAAGATCTTGCAGACTCCTTCGTTTATTTTTCCTTCGTGGCATTATCTTTATTTATGGATTTATCACGTTCCTAACTTTCGTGATTCAGTTATACATATATATATATAGATATATATATATATATATATATATATATATATATATATATATATATATGTAATATATATAGATATATATTGTATATACAATTTAATATTTTCCACGAGAAAGAATATGACAGGCATATTATATCTTCTTATCTATTTTATGAACTTTTAATATAATGAATATATATATATATATACTATGTATGTTGTTTATTATAAATCTGCATTGCTAATTACCACTGAAAAGTCATTCACAATAATATCTCGTTTAAACAGCACAAAAAAGAAGACAACAACCAAACTATTTAAAATGATGTATAAAAATTAGAAGTATTTAGAGAAATGATGAAGAGTGAGAATAAAGATAACAACCCTCATAAAGGTTTTAATAAAATTTCATCCAACCAGTTGACGGTGGCATTTATGACATTCGCAGAGGTCAGCGTACTGAAAAATATTCCATGCGAAGCGACAAGGATTTATTAACAAGAATTAATATATATATATATATATATATATATATATATATATATATATATATATATATATATATTATAATAATAGATATATATATATATATATTCAGTCGATATCGGCTGCGAAATCATTTTACATATATCCATGAAACAATTCTTTAAAAAAAGCTATCGATGATAAAAAATTTTATAGTGTGTTCAAGCTTATGTTTCAACATAGAGTGGGAAGGGGTTACTGGCCCAGTGAAATCAGAAACTCATAGTTTTGCGAATACCATTCAACTCCCTATTTGCTGCTGCTGCTCCAAAATAGATTTTGTTTTTCAAAGCCATAAAACATTGAGCCACAGCGTATGATTGCGACGTGTGTTATAGTTTGTGGAATAATCCTTTTCGTGCGAAAACGGGCCATCAGATTTTCCCCCTTTATCTTTCGGGATATGAGTGTTTTTCAAATACGTTTTTGCGATGCCATTCCCATTTTGGCGAACGTAAAATGGACGGCGATCATAACAGGGGAAATCACGTCCATCGTTTCAGTTTTCTCCCGAGCTATTTTTAAACATATGTCCC
>NC_061107.1:7325133-7337633 GCF_015104395.2 Macrobrachium nipponense
ATACATACACACCACATATATATATATATATATATATATATATATATACTATATATATATAGGAGAGAGAGAGAGAGAGAGAGAGAGAGAGAGAGAGATGGAAATCATATTCCTTTAGTTATTCTATGCTTAATACAAGTCTTCATTCTTGTCGCCCAGAAAAACAGCCAAGAAACACAGGCCAAGAACATTTATTCTGCGGCTCATTTTTTACTTATTGATATTGACAACAAAAACCCACATATTACCGTTTACCGACACCCTGAATATGAGCAACATATAGCTCTCTCATTTATGAACTAACTGTATTGATACGCCTTTTTTGTCATGTTTACGTAAACGTAATTACGAGGATTGGAAAGAATCACGAAATATTTCAGGGTAATCATTCCCCCCCGACGAGCAATTTCATGAAAACCTTAAATGCAACGTGGAAGTATGTACAGTTATTAGAGAAACATTCCACGTTCACGAACAACTGAATACAACTTTATGAGCGCTTGCTCATGGATATGAAAACGACGCACGATTCCCGTATTAGTACAAAATGATAAATTCCAAGCAGATATGAAGAAAACCACTCAAAAGATACGAAAGGCTTTGTGTTGAAGCTTACGAAACTAGTGATTTGGATAGAGAACCTTGCTGCGTGGATATTGTACATTGGCCGTCTCTTTTTCTGAAAGGTACACAGCAGGAGATTGTCATTATGCAACCAGTTTCAATGTGGTTTCCTGAAGAAGTGGCCGAAGAAATGCAACTTTAATAAGGTAACAAATGGGAGAATAGTCCTAATTAACGTCTCTGTTACAGCTATTTCTATAGTGGATTCACATCAGCCGTGCATTTGATGTCTAGGCCAGTCCTTTACGACGCTCCTGATTGGCTGTTGGCAAGCCAATCACAGGGCTGGAAACTCTCCTCAGTCTCTCTCGAGAATTCATAAAGGCAGGATGTATGTTCCGTCTCTCCAGAGGGATGCTTTTGAAATACGTATCCCTCAGGAGAGGTGGAGCATACATCCTGCCTATGTGAACTATTGACATAGACTGAGAGTTTCCAGCCCCTTGATTGGCTTATCAACAGCCAATCAGGAGCGTCGTAAGGGACTGGCCTAGACATCAGAAGCACCGGTGATGTGAATCTACTATAGCCACACACAATACATGTGATTTTTTATAAGAATGGTGGTAGTCTCAGCAACTTATTATTTGAATTAAAATTGAATGGCAGAAACTTCAGCTTTTCGTTCGAATTATATTACTTTATATATATTTTTTTCAGCATTAACATATTAACCCTTAAACGCCGGAGCGGTAAATAAAAAAAATGACTCCCGTATGCCGGAGGGGTTTGAGAGTGAGCGCGTAAGCGGAAAAAATATTTTTTCAAAAAATCACAGCGCGCTTAGTTTTCAAGATTAAGAGTTCATTTTTGGCTCCTTTTTTTGTCATTGCTTGAAGTTTAGTATGCAACCATCAGAAATGAAAAAAATTATCATTATCATATATAAATAATACGATATATGATAGCGCAAAAACGAAATTTCATATATAATTGTATTCAAATCGCGCTGTGCGCAAAACGGTTGAAGGTAACAAGTTACTTTTTTTTTTTTCGTTGTATGTGCACTAAATTGCGATCATTTTGATATATAACACATTGTAAAACGTATAAAAAGCAACACAGAGAAAATATTATCACAAAATAATGCATGAATTCGTAAACGCGCTTACGTAAACACATATTTTTTTTCAAAAATTCACCATAAATCTAAATATTGTCCTAGAGACTTCCAATATGTTTCAGAATGAAGACAAATGATTGAATATTACTATACTGTAAGAATATTAGCTTACAAATGCAGTTTTCGACCATATCTGACGAGCTTAATTTGACCGAATGTCGAATTTTTTATATATATATTTTTTTATATGCAATTAGTTTCGGAAATAAGAAAAGCTACACTTTCAAATATTTTTCGTTTTATTCTACATGAAATTGCGCACATTTTCATATATAAAACTCTATGAAATGCCTAATATGAAAACGGAGCAAATATTCCGAGAATGGGACTTACGCATTTCGGAGATTTGTGGCGGAGAATCCGCGCGCGGAGGGAAGGAAAGTTTTATTTAAAAATTCATCACAAATTTAAATTTATTGTGCTAGAGACTTCGATTTTGTTTCACGATGAAGATAATGACTGAATATTACTAGACTGTAAGATTTTTATCTTACAATTGCGTTTTTCGACCATTTCGGTAGAGTCAAAGTTGACCGAACGTGGTTTTTTTTTCTATTTATTCGTGATTTATATGCAAATATTTCGGAAAATGAGAATAGCTACAACCTTCAACTATTTATTGTTGTATTATACCTGAAATTGCGCACATTTTCATATATAAAACGTTTATGTAACGGCTAATTAAAATGGTGCAAACATTACCACAATCGCACGTATGATTTTTTCGGAAGAGTTTATCGCGCGGACGTAAAGAAAAGTGTTATTTTTTTTCATAAATTCACCATAAATCGAAATATTGTTTTGCTAGAGACTTCCAATTTGTTGCAAAATGAAGGTAAATGCTTGAATATTACTAGAATATAGGCGTTTTAGCTTACAATTGCGTTTTTCGACCATTTCGGTAGAGTCAAAATTGACCGAAGGTTGAAAATTTGTCACTTATCATTTTTATATGAAAATATTTCGAAATTGATAAAAGCTACAAACCATGGGTTGTTTTAGTTGTATTGTGCATGAAATTGCGCACATTTTCATATATAAAACTTTATGTAACTGCTAATTTAAAATGGTGCAAACATTACCACAATCGCATGTATGATTATTTTCGAAAGAGTTACCGCGCGGACGTAAGGAAAAGTTCATAAATTACCATAAATCGAAATATTGTGGCTAGAGACTTCCAATTAGTTGCAAAATTAAGTTAAATGATTGAATATTACTAAAATATAAGAGTTTTAGCTTACAATTGCGTTTTTTCGTTCCACCATTTCGGTAGAGTCAAAGTTGACCGAAGGTTGAAATTTTGGCACTTATCGTTATTTATATGAAAATATCTTAAAACTGATAAAAGCTACAATCATGAGTATTTTTTTGTTGTATTCTACATAAAAATGCGCACATTTTCATATATAATACTCTATGTAACGGCTAATTTAAAATGGTACAAAAATTATGTCAAAGTGACGAAATAATTTCAGAGATGTGTCACAGATACTTTTTAGTGCGGCAAGAAAGAAATTCGCGCTGTTGCGCGCCTGCGTAACGATTGTAAACAAAACAACACCTTGATCCGTGAACTCCCAAGCATCCCCCAAGGCGCGTGATTCAAGAGTTTTCGGCTGGTAAGGCCTAAAAGTTATTTTTCCGCGAATTTTTAAAAAAACTTTTGTATGTCGACGTAAAATACGTCCAGTCGGCACCCGAGAGACAAAAAATGTCGACGTAAAATACGTCCAGTCCGGCGTTTAAGGGTTAAGGTGGGTGACTAGAAACCCTGTGCAGAAAACCTAACCCAAAATTAGCTGTACTTCTACACCTGATTGTTCAACAGCAGTATATCAGCTCCCACTACGCAGAAGGCGCCATTCGTCTCTTTGAATTCGAAGATATATGTAATTTCTCTCTCTCTCTCTCTCTCTCTCTCTCTCTCTCTTGAGTTAATGTGATTCTAGTGAGGTCCAAATTATTCGGGATACCTGTTCGCACTCTCCGCAATGATTTGAAAAGCTCTCTCTCTCTCTCTCTCTCTCTCTCTCTCTCTCTCTCTCTCTCTTCTCATTTTATGTAATTCTAATTAGATAATTTGAAAAGGTCTCTCTCTCTCTCATCTCTCTCTCTCTCTCTCTCTCATCTCTCTCTCTCTGTCTGTCTCATCAGAGAGAAAAGTATGAAAAGAGCCATCTCTATCAAAACTGTTTCTTCTACAAAGAAATCAGGTCAATTCGTCAGGAAATATTACGGTTGGAAAACTACATCTCACACATACAATAACCAGCTGCATCTACGAATTCCGAGAGCCAGTAAATTTATTCTGCGAATCCAGGCATCGGGTAAAATATATTTCCTCGGATAAAGATACGAATGGCAATATCACTAAAGAATGAGTTTCTCCCCTTCAGATTCGCAATATAGTCATTTTTCCACGAGGCGAGGAAAAATTTGACATTGCAAATGGTGTTGGCTCTTTCATGATCTCGATGGGAAAAAATGGTCCTCGGGGAATCTTTCCCTCTTCAGAGGGTAATAAGCCTGGGGTGTTTTTTTTCCCTCCCTCCCGGGAGAGGAGAGAGCAGCAGAAAAACTTTAGGTTTTTTTTTTCCAGAAAAAAAGTACATAATCTTCTTTTGGCTCAGAATTTGCTATAATACCGTACGTCAAAAGTTCATCATTTAGGAAGATTATGAAAGTATTCCGCGTTATTTTAGACTATGAAATTATTAGGAGGCAAAATTCGTCGTAGGAAAAACTATATTTTCTTAATTCTTTCAGATAAATTGACCTTAATGCGACATGCAAGAATTCGTTATATATTCGATATCATGATAACAACATTGTCAGAATGAGTGAGAGAAAAAGGAGCCCTCAAGAACTTGAGAAGAGAAATGAAAAGGCAAAACATAAAATAAAAAGATTTTAATATCTTATTATTCTCCAACGGCTTTTCTAAGCGAACGAAATGACGTAAAGTGAACATGACCAAAAAAAAATCCTGAAGAAAAGGTTATTCACCTTCGTAAAAGAAAACTAAGGACGGTATTTTACCTTTGATCTTTGGACCATCTCTACTTCCCTTTTGAAGCCAACTTATGAAAATGTGTTTTTCAACTTTGCGTTATTACAGCGTCTCCTGTCTTTGTTTCTGTGAGTGTAATTTACTATAACAAGGAGTGATCCGCCCCCAAGCTTACTCGGGACACACGCAAGATTTTCCCCTCATGCATAAGTTGTAAACATTATATTCCTAACTTTTAACATATATTAAAATGTGCTAAAATCTACCGTCAAATATTGCGTTGTTTCACCAACAAAAAATAAAACATACACTAAATTTTATTAGAAATGATATTTCTGTACTGTTTAAAATACAATTTATTTATTTATTACATTTTCATTCTAATAAATAAATCATAAATATCCTATCCTGAAATTCCTGTATTTTCAACTCAGCGTGAAACACCTTTTTCAGACCTTTTTAGGGTCTTCCATTGACCTTTCCTAACCCACCAATAAGAACAACAACAACAAAGTTGTTCGTAGGCTTACTCCACGAGTAAGCGGAAACGTTCCACCAAGCGCATACACATCAGTAATGAGCTGAAGTCACCTTCATAAAAAAAAAAACAAAAAAAAAAAAAAAACATTGTAGGCCAAGGCCCTTTCTGCCAGATGCTCTTCGTTTGGTGCCATAAAATCCTGGAAAAAATTATGAACACAATTATTGGCTAAATTTTTAACCTTTAATAAAGTACTAACTACTGAGACTAGAGGGGGCTGCAATTTGGTACGGCCTGGTGGTGGCCAGGCCTACATAGTTGCCAGACGTACGATTTAGACTAACTTTAACCTTAAATAAAGTAAAAACTACTGAGGTTAGACGGCTGCAATTTGGAATGTTTGATGGTTGGAGGGTGGATGATCAACATACCAATTTGCAGCCTTCTAGCCTCAGTTGGCCTTAAGATCTAAGGGCGGACAGATAAAGTGCTGACAGACAGACAAAGGCATCTTAATAGTTTTCTTTTACGGAAAAAACTAGCACTTGGAATATGTTGAGAAACTGCGTCAGGTGGACGAAGCGATCTAGGAAACCTCTCGACAGTCGCTTGAGAATTTAACGACGAGCAGAAAAACAGAAAAACCGAGCAGTTAACACGACTAGAAATTCGCTCTTCAGAACCTCCAGACGCCAAAGAACAGAAGAAATAAAAAGAGTAGCATTCAAATGAGCTTAACTGAAGATCAAAAATGTGAAACAAAATTTTTTGTAATTCCTTGAAATCAAGAGAGAAAAAAATCAATATCTCGTTACAGATCTTTATCATCATAACAAAACAGACGTTCTGAGTAAAATATCACCATCTGGCAGACAGGTTTCATTTCTCTCTCTCTCTCTCTCTCTCTCTCTCTCTCTCTCTCTCTCTCTCTCTCTCTCTCTCGTGATATAATTTTAATTAGATCAAATTCATTGTTTGCACTCGCAATGATATGAAAAATTCCCACCCCACCCCCTTTTTCTCTCTCTCTCTCTCTCTCTTCTCTCTCTCTCTCTCTCTCTCTCTCTCTCGTGTAAAACGTAACGCCAGCAGGTAGCCTTTCATCGCTTTTCTTGACAGGAAATATGAGAAAAATCCACCAGCGAGTATGAAAAATACTCTCTCTCTCACTCCACCTCTACCTCTTTAGAAAATTATATAAAGTGAAATTAATTAACACAGTAGTGCCTTTCATACTTTAATAAAAGAATTTCATTGACGAGATGAGGAAATTGGAGCTGAGGAGAGAGAGAATCTCATCAGAAGAATATGAGGATTATTTTTTCCAGATTCAAGAAGGTTAAGTCTGACTTAATAAGATTCTGTGCAAAGTCTGTCTGATGAAAATCTGACTGGTAGATCAAATTCTCTCTCTCTCTCTCTCTCTCTCTCTCTCTCTCTCTCTCTCTCTCTCTCTCTCTCTCTCTCTCTATATATATATATATATATATATATATATATATATATATATATATATATATATATATATATATATATATATATATATATATATATATATATATACTGTGACGAAGTGCCAAGTATCTTGGTTACTACACTTACCATTCATCTATTGTTACCTCACAAAAGCCAGTCACCTGAACCCTCATCACATGTTACTAAACAACTGAATACTCTCTCTAAAGGCAACAGTGATCCCTTAACAACTTACCAGTATTGCAGAAAATCAGACTAAATTCATCAAAACAGGTGTGAGGAAATCTTGTAAGTAATTAAAGTCTAAGTATTTCCCTGATTTCAGAAGTCTAATTACTTCCCTGGTTCTAAGTCATTTCAAGTTAATGAAGGAAAACAGATCAATTACCACTCTATGTTTCTACCTAACATCAACATAATCAAATGCAAATATACTGGTTAGAAATGAAAACACTTATAAAAATTTTAAATAAAAAAATGAAAAAAATTTATTAGTACAAAATCAAAATATTAAGTGAAACAATTTCAATATCAGGGAAAATTACTGTTACTTGCAAACAAAGTAAAGTTTAATTGATTCTTGAATCAATTAAGTAAAATTAAATCAAAAATTAATTTATCACAAAATTCAAGAAAATTAATTCAATCAAAATTCAAAAGTGTTAGGCAATAATTGAAATTTGGAAATTAATTCACAAGTGCTAAACAACAATAAAAATTGAAAGTTAATTAAATGTCCAACGATTAATTAATGAAAATAACTAAGTCAATTAAATTGTGAATGCAAATGAAGATACAGAAAAATGTGCACAATACCAAAGTTTCAAAAAGTATCAATCACACAAAACATAAAATAAAAAGGCACACTTCAATAAGAAAATGGACAAATGCACAAAACATAAAAATCACTTCAAGTGAATAAACACAAAACACAAAAAATTTGCAATGTGTAAAAGTGTAAATCTTTTCACTCAAAACATTGTAACTATTAGTTTTTACCAAACCTTCGTAACCATCTGTTATTAGTTATTAGTTATTAGTTGTTACCTAACCCACTGTTCCTATAACTTATTAGTTGCAACTAATAAAAATATAACACACTTTACCTTTTTGGTATACCAATTTCTTTCTTTCTTGCTGCAGCTTGTTTCACACTTTCACAAAACCAGGCGCTGTTACAACAACAATGTTTGTTCAGATTACACAAAAAACACTAAATAATACTGAATAAACTCTAAGCAATATCAAATATGAAATTCTCAAGATACAAGTTACTTTAACATCAAAAGTGCTATGCAATGGAGAGAGAGAGAGACAGAGAGAGAGAGAGAGAGAGAGAGAGAGAGAGAGAGAGAGAGAGAGAGAGAGAGAGAGAGAGAGAGAGAGAGAGAGATCTGAATGCCTCGAGTATCTAAGCCTAAATGAAAAACTTCTCCCTTACGGAAGCTGGACAGGGGAGATGACAAAACGTTTTGGGCAACAATGCTTCCAAAGCTTCGAAATCTTACGCAACTTTACAAACAAAATGTGTAATCTGCACGTGGCTTTGACAAAGACATACGCGTATGAGACCAGTCTGTTAATAAAGACATGTAGTCGACTCGATCGACCGAAGCAGAAGTCCCTTATCTTATGTGATGAGAGAATCCCAAAACACAAATGAAGACTCGAGCTCACTTATCAAACGTGTTGACAGATTTTGAAAACAACTCTAGCTTTGACCAGACAAAGATATTCTCTCTTTCTACATTCTACATTATATATTCTTTTACAATATGTTATGCGAAATCTGAACATACATTTTAAACATCCTAACTCTATGCTATATAGGAATCTGAAGAAATGTTGCACAATCTCATACACAATACTTCAAAGAGGGGAAATATGCATTTTGACAGTAGCAATATATAATAATACATAATTATGTGAGTGAATATATGTATATATCCATGTATATTAAACAGTAAGACATCCAAAATCCCTCCCTACCTTTGTGATTTGACATTTTCATCTTCATTGTTTCCCGTTTTTGGAATCTTTAAATATTAAATACGCACCTCCGCACCCACCCCCACCCCTCCCACCTTTTTTTTTTTTCCTGCCTGCACTCCATGCAATTTTTACAAAACATCAGAAGAATTGCCATTAAAAAAGGTAACTGCTTTTCGTCCCATCGAGACGCGGGGTAGAATATATTAGATAACTTCACAGATATGAATGTTATTTGCTCAAACAAGGTGTAATGTTAAAGTTTAAACCACTATCTAATGCTAAAGGAATCGTAGAATGATAGAAGCTGTATTGTTTAACAAAAGAAAAAGGTCAAATTCAAATTAAATAAAAAATCTAGATGCAAATAGAAGCGCAAGTGAATTCATTTTATAAATATTAATGAAATGAGAAATCAATCTTTCGAAGAGGATAACATAGGATGGAATTGGAAAGTCTTGAATAACCAGGGAGCATAACAACTTGTTTTTATTGGAAAACGTTTCTTTTTTTCTGAGAGAGGAAAAAAAGGGTTTGAGAATAAAACTAAAGAAAGGCAGGATATTTCAGACAGATCTCACTTGACGACATCGCATAAAAACCTGAGAAGGTTCGTAAAAATATTCTCAACCTTTTCAAGTTTTTTTGGGGGGGTGGGGGGTTGCTGGGTAGGGGATTGGTGTACCCTGCTTGTCACGTGTTTTACCAGAACGAACATTGGCTTTATGTCCTGCAAGAAACACAAACAAATGTTTATGATTATTCTTAAAACAGTATATTTATGGTATAGTTTGTGAACTTAAAGAACAAGTTTAAAAAAGCGCAGACGTTTCTTCGGCGCAATCGAGTTTTCTGCGTCTAACCAAGGCCACTGAAAACAGATCTATCAGTCGTTGGTCTCGGTATAATGCTGCATGAGCTGCAGGCCTTTAAACTTTAGCCATGGCCCGGTGATGGCCTGTCCTATATCCTTGCCAGAAGCACGAGTATGGCTAAATTTAGCCTTAAATAAAATAAAAACTACTGAGGCTAGAGGGCTGCAACTTGGTATGTTTGATGAATGGATGGTGGATAATCAACATACAAATTTGCAGCTCTCTAGCCTCATAAAATTTCAAGATCTGAGGGTGGACAGAACAAGTGCAGACGGAGAAACAAAGTTGGCACAAGAGTTTTCTTTTCATAAAGCCAAAAAAATATGTTAACGTCAGCGAATTATAATACTGAATTCTCAGCAGGATTTACGATATAAATTTTTTTTTCTCTCTCTCTCTCCTCTCTCTCTCTCTTCTCTCTCTCTCTCTCTCTCTCTCTCAGGTCGAGAAAATGAAAAATAGTTCTTGATAAGTAATATGTCTAAGAGTAATAATTACCGATATAATATTTGCCCGAAAGCAATTAAGCGGATGACTAATTATCTCCTGGACATGGCGTTCCCAGAAAATAATTCGTGTCAAAGTAATTGCCATGAAAATGATTAACAGTTTGATGTAGTTAAAAAAGAAATTAATGCAGGCTATAAATACCTACATCATCATGTTTATTTTCGTGGTCGGAAATTCTTGTCGCCTCATTTCTTTTTCCGTTTCTTGATTTAAGACATTTATTTTGTCATATAAGTAGAATTTTATATTATTTTTCTAATCTTATAAATGCCATGGTACTTTACTTAATAGCACTGGGAAATTGACAAATTTATTTAGTCTTGATTTTCATATTATTTTTCTAAAAAAAAATAACATTTTACTGCAATTAATAGCACTGAAAAAATTTACACATTTATTTAGTCTTAATTCCCCAGACATATACGTTTTCTAACACACTCGCATAAAACCCACTGACACGTAGTCACACACACACACACACATACTCACACAATCACATAAGCTTTCTAAATATTTATCAAGTAGATTTCGTCCAGCTAAACAAGAATATGACTGTGTATCCTTCCATGATACATGATATATATATATATATACATATATATATATATAGATATTATAATATATATATAGATATAGATATTAACAGTATTTATATAATAATATATATAATATATAATATATATACTAATATTATATATTAATAATATATATATATAGTATAATATATATATCTGTATATATAAATTATATATAATAATATATATATTATATTATAATATATATATATAGATCTATATATATATATATATATATATAAATAAATATATATATTATATCTATTAATATATATATATATATATAATATATAATATATATATATATATTATATATATATATATATATATACGTACACTTCTCCGGTGTACAAAGTCAAATAGATTGATAAAGATATAAACGAGAAATCATCACTAGCCAAAGACCAAATCCATTAACATACAAGAAAACAAATTGCCACTACCAAACAATAAGTAATACTTATTGATGAGATATATATATATATATATATATATATATATAAATATATATATATGTGTGTGTGTGTGTGTGTGTGTGTGTGTGTGCGTGTGTGTGTGTGTGTGTGTGTGTGTGTTTGAGAGAGAGAGAGAGAGAGAGAGAGAGCGGACACATCCGCTTTCTGCTTAGTGGCAGATTCAAGGAAATGTTTTTGCACCAATTAAACAGCCTTAACTGCGTGACCCATAAAGGTTGCAAGTAAATTGCAGGAAAAAAATTTCTCTATTTTTCTTACACACACACACACTCACACACTCACATGTATGCATATATGTATATATGTGTAAATATAATATATACATATGTATTTCTAATAAAAGCAGCCCATAAAAACACCAAAATATAGAGAGAAAACACTATATTTCAGAGACTGCTGTCTCCCTCTTCAGGTAGATGAATGAGAAAAGTTACAGAAAAGGTGGTATTTATACCAAGAGGTCCATCCACAGGTAAGACAAATTTAGGTCACCTCCCGCTGATTATCTTCCTTTAATCCTCTTAAGCTTTGTTTGAATGAAAACTTTGTCGATGTCATCTGAATTACATGCTCCCTTTGAGATGTTCATTACCTGCCTCTGTTTAATCAAGCCGATTCCATCATTTGACTTTTGTACTGGCAGTTGCTGCTATAAATTATACGTGACAAATTCCAGTTTATTCTATGGTTATGTTCATTTGTATGGTTGAAAATTGCTGAGATCTTTTGTCCATACCTAACTGACCGTTTGTGTTGTATTAATCTCTGGGGAAGTGATTTTCCTGTAAATCCGATGTAAGATTGGTCACTGTCCAGGCATGGGATTTCGTAAACGCCTGTGTCCTTGGGGGGATTTCTTTTCTGTAGGAGGGAGACAGCAGTCTCTGAAATATAGTATTCTCCTCTCTATATTCTGGCGTTTTTATGGGCTCCTTTTGTTAGATAGAATTCTGTTGTAACGGAACATATGTATATATATATATATATATATATATATATATATATATAGATATATATATATATATGTATTATATTATATATAAATATATATATATGTATATATGCACGTATGTGTAAATATGTGTTATAAACCAGTAAATACACAAAACCCTGTTTTCGACGAGAGCAAGCAAAAAAGCCTCTTGATACTTATGTCCCCAGTTTCTGCTCTCTCTCGAGAGAGCTTCGAGAGGATTATGTGAACAACGTTTCACATTTCACTATTTTTCAGATTTGTTCTCATTGTGTAAGATTGTAAAACACTCTCTCCCTCTCTCTCTCACTCTCTCTCTCTCTCTCTCTCTCTCTCTCTCTCTCTCTATGTTATATATATATACTACATACATATATATATATAT
>NC_061107.1:7340133-7357633 GCF_015104395.2 Macrobrachium nipponense
CCTCTGGCAACAGAGGAGCTTCGTCCGGCAGCCAGGTATCAACCCAATTGAAGGGGAAGACGGTCAGGTACTTGGAGGTCGTCATCCAGCAACTGAACACCACAACGACAGTAACCAACAGCCTGAGATTGGAGCTACAGAAGCAAACCAAAGGAATCTAGAAAAAACTAGAGGCTGAAGTAGCTCCAGGACTCATGCAGAGAGTGTGATCCTAGAAACGGCGCACATAGTAAGAAAAGTGATGGGCTCCTAAGGAGGCAGGATGCAACCCGGACCACCCCACACTATAAATACCACCCAGTCGAATTGGAGGACTGTGATAGAGCAAAAAAAAAAAAAAATAATAATAATAACGAAATGCGTCCAGGTATCATTCGTGGCTCTTGTTGAGTTAACGAATGAGACAAATATAAACGCTATTGTTATTGTTGATACAGTTTGAAATTGGTGTATTTTTACCCAGGCTTAGACCTTATCGCCTTCCGCCGATGCTTCAACAAATGCGAAGTTATCTTGATTGTTCCTCTGGGTTGTTCACGGTCATTTGGCGTTGCTAGGCGCTGGAAATGGATGTCTGTCAACGGCCGTTCCAGTGTTAAGGATAAATGGAAACTGGAAGTCTTGGCAGTTCATGGGAAGCATTGAATGGTGAACCGAAATTAATTGACAAACTTGTGGTATCAACGTATAACTGGATAACTGGGACCATAAGAAATATATATGAATGAATGCATACTATATATATATATATATATATATATATATATAATTATATATATATATATATATATATATATATAATATTATATATATATATATATATATATATAATATATATTTATAATGTTTACGTTTGTATATAAATATTATACATGTATAATATACATTGATAAATTCTAAAGTAAAAACACATTGACATTTATATACGCAAAGTTTCTTAGTGATTAACAAATTAAAACTCACACAAAGACAGCAATGTCACCGACGGAAATTTAGTAGGCAGTGGTAATCCATTATCACTCTATCTCTGTTCAATCTCTATTTTCATCCATTTCAAAACAAACACATACTTGGAATGAATGGCATTGGGCTTATATCCACTGATGCTCATCTATGATTGATTCCTTCAGACATTTAGCCTCTTTTTACTTGAACTTAAAGGGAGGTCTCTGTCTGTGAAATTCGCTGTACTGTAGAGACAAACAAAAAACGTATCTTCAATATAACTCAGTTTAATTAAAGTTCAAAGGACAAACTCACTAAGGCTACTGATAATTGGCAGCCCAGATTCTTTCGACGAAAAAAACTTAGGGGAGGTGGAAAAAGGTTTAATTAACAAATTAGATCCAGTAATGTTTAAATTTTGACAGACATTTTACAATGTTCTACAAAAAAAAATGTAAAAGCTATCAAAATCTGCATGTACGCTCTATATCCACCATTTCTATTGCTACCTGTGTATCCATATATGGTTTAAAAATGGGACATATGTTTAAAAATAGCTCGGGAGAAAACTGAAACGATGAACGTGATTTCCCCTGTTATGATCGCCGTCCATTTTACGTTCGCCAAAATGGGAATGGCATCGCAAAAACGTATTTGAAAAACACTCATATCCCGAAAGATAAAGGGGGGAAAATCTGATGGCCCGTTCTCGCACGAAAATGATTATTCCCGCAAAGTATACACACGTCGCAATCATACGCTGTGGCTCAATGTTTTATGGCTTTGAAAAACAAAATCTATTTTGGAGCAGCAGCAGCAAATAGGGAGTTGAATGGTATTCGCAAAACTATGAGTTTCTGATTTCACTGGGTCCAGTAACCCCTTCCCACTCTATGTTGAAACATAAGCTTGAACACACTATAAAAATTTTATCATCGATAGCTTTTTTTAAAGAATTGTTTCATGAATATATATGTAAAATGATTTCGCAGCCGATATCGACTGAATATATATATATATTATATATATATATATATATATTATATATATATATATATATATATATATATATATATATATATATTAATTCTTGTTAATAAATCCTTGTCGCTTCGCATGGAATATTTTTTCAGTACGCTGACCTCTGCGAATGTCATAAATGCACCGTCAACTGGTTGGATGAAATTTTATTAAAACCTTTATGAGGGTTGTTATCTTTATTCTCGCTCTTCATCATTTCTCTAAATACTTCTAATTTTTATTCATCATTTTAAATAGTTTGGTTGTTATCTTCTTTTTGTGCTGTTTAAACGAGATATTATTGTGAATTGACTTTTCAGTGGTAATTAGCAATGCAGATTTATAATAAACAACATACAAGTATATATATATATATATATATATATATATATATATATATATATATATATATATATATATATATATATATATTCATTATATTAAAAGTTCCAGACAATTAAAGGAGATTGTATCTGAGATGATTGTCTTAAACCTTTAATTGCAGCCTTTGTTTAGGCTTGTTTGGGAAGGTTTCTTATCTTTCCAGGTGTGTCGGATTCTAGGTACTAATCCCTTTATAATCCCTATCTGTCAGTTATACGAACCTTCTTGTATTGTTTTTTCTCATATTTTTGTCAGTATCTGCTTCAGTAAAGGACTTTTAAGTCGAAAGATCTTGCAGACTCCTTCGTTTATTTTTCCTTCGTGGCATTTATCTTTATATATATATATATATATATAGTATATATATATATATATATATATATATATATATATATATATATATATATATATATATATATTAACAGCGAGGGCGTCGGGCCCCTGCTATTTTAATATTTTGTATGCATTTAGCCAGAGCGTTAGGCGAACTGGTAACACTCAGTCCCTCCTCCCCCCTTGTCTCTCTCTCTCTCTCTCTCTCCATTATCTAAGGTCATCAAATCAGAGTCGGAGCTACAAAAATATATACGTTTATTCAAAGCAAAGTACTAGTTGAATAATTCAGGTTCTTACAGGATGATAAAAAATGATAATAGTTCAAGTCTCACAGACAACACCCCCCGGTATTTAATAGTCTCCAATCAGTAATTAGTCACATCAATTATCTTTTCTCCAAAACATTATAGTTCCCTCCACACAGGACACTCAGTCCCCTCACTAGGACACTCGGCCCCCTCACTAGAACCGCCTGTTTAAAAGACAGGAGAACTCATTAGTGAGCGCACGCAATTATATAGACATATTCAAAAGATCAAACAAAATAGAACATCTTTACAAAATGTCTATAACAGAATAAGCCATATCTTTGGCTAAAGCATGATAACACTTACCCATTACAGCCTGGAACTTCAACACACTTTCAAAAGGAAACACCTCGGCATACGACATCGTGGCTCTGCCTTTCTCACACAGACCTCTCCGTAAGTTTTCCCCTAGTTTTTGGCTAAAGATGCCATTATGAATGGAAGAGGCGCACACGTACACATGAATTCACAGTCATCATCAACGCCTTAATTAATTGTCATCAGCCAGTTTCCAAAGGCACCTTGAACAAGCCCTCACGAACTCACATACCTACAGAACGAACGTTGACCTGCTTAAGTAAGCATCTTAGTGTCACACCAGAAAAGATTTATCAGCTTTCTCTAGGTTGTGGCTCGGACTCTGCTCCATGTGAAGTTAAAATGATGAATCTGTAATTCCTCCTTTTTACATATATATATATATATATATATATATATATATATATATATATATATATATATATATATATATATATATATATATATATACATATATATATATATATATATATATATATATATATATATATATATATATATATATATATATATATATATATATATATATATATATATATATACGCAATACACGAAAGTGCTTGGTACCTGGTCTTTGATTCTTCACCTTTCATGTGGCTATTTACGTATATATGTATGTATATATATATATATATATATATATATATATATATATATATATATATATATATATATAGATATATATATATATATACATATATATTTATAGCTCCTTTAGAACAATTAGTAGATAATATATGGAGCATTGTAATGGACATCATATGATACCTTATGGAATGTCCGACAGTGTCGGTGTGTTTCAGATAACTCGGGGCCAGATGAACACTTACCATCCATCAAATACCAGGTTGTTTTGTAAACGCTTGCTCTAGGGAAGAACAAAGAGGTATTTGGGAAAATATGGAAGAGAAGATGAACGGAGGCACAGTAAAATGAATTTAAATGGCAGGAGGAACATTGAAATTTAGTAATGCCTACGGCGCGCCGCGTAAGAAACACCGAAGGCACTAATCTTCCCCCACACGAACTTAGCGGAGTACACGTAGTTATACAAAAGTCTACGGACAACGCCTGTCATATTTCAACACTAGCTCAAAACCACCTCGTGAGCAATGGAGTTACTTTTGTAACTTGGATGTAAAATATTTTTTAATCAAAATAACTAATATCAGGGAATGTTTATATCTCCATTCATTAATGAATGAGAAATACATACAAGCTTCTGTCGGAATGCAATAACAGAAATATGAGTATGATGAAAAGAGACCAGGTACAAATTCTGCGACTTCTCTGGAAATAATATGAAAAAGTTATCCAATAGTGGATGTTTAATCTGACTCTCATTACAATGGAATAATCAACTTTAATAACACAAGTAACTCGCTATTTTCATAAAATACAAATGGATAATTATTATTGAGATTTTTTTAATTTTCTTGAATTTAAACAAAGTCAGTTCCTCTCTCATCTCTCTCTCTCTCTCTCTGCTCTCTCTTTCTCTCTCTCTCCTCTCTCTCTCTCTCTCTCTGATATATCTTGCTCTTATGATGCATAAAATATCAACTGTACAAAGAACTCTTTTATTTCACGTATCGGTGACCTTTGCTTAGTAAATATATATAACAAATAATACCGAAGTAAACATCATGGATTTACAGTAGGGATTTGCATTGTATTTATTTTTCTACCAGTATCAGGACAAGCTGAAAAAGGATAACATTGATAATGGAATTTTCTCTTTGCAGCCAATGACTCAAAAATAATTTTTTTTAATCACTGCTTACACGTGAAGTTCTTTTTATGATACACGACTAAAACCAATATTAAACAAAAGACTTTTCCATTTTCCACTCATATTTGCAGATAGATCAGCTTTGCCTGACTAGATGAAAATTAATCTTTTTCCCTTCATGGCCGATTTTTAGTTTATTGTAACACACACTGAACTCATTACAGTGGGAGGGAAAAACAGGAGAGAGAGAGAAGATGCAGATTAAACAAATGACCAGGACAAAGTAACAGAGAGTTGCGTGGGAAAGGGAGATCAAGAATAAATGGGAAATGCAATCAAGCTGATGTGATGTTAGTTCATTGGCTAGCTTGAATCAATAGGGTAACACCTACGCACGAAGTGAACTAGCATAAATTGAATATTCTCTTATCTGTATCTCCCTTGCTTTACCTACTTTGTAACTAATCTCTTATGTGGATGTGCTCTCGTCCATTACATTTATTCCCAAAATCCCAAGATGAATTCACAAAGATGTGTAACTTCACACTCTTTTCCCATATCAACGGATTTGTTTACCTAAAGCTTTATTCTTTTACTGATATCTTAACCATGAAAATACTAGCTTTCAAAGTACCCTGTGACTAAAGGCACTCTCTGATTGAGCCTTATCTTTTCAGCACCAAGTAAGTCTACAGATTCATCCAAACTCCTTCGGTTTCCCTTTAAGTTGCAGCCATGTATATCTGTGTGTAATCTTGCTACATGCAGAATACAATAAATATAAAATCTGAAGAAAAAAATACAATATCGGCAAAAGCGAAGTCTACAAATGTTGTAAAGTAACTGCTGAATTCTACGAGGCATCAGATCATTATAAATAAGTTCCATAATCTTTGGTAAAAAGGTTATTCAAAAATGTCATTATATGCTCCATGATATGAACAAAATGTCCACAGCGCTAATATATTGCAATACAGCTACTAATACTAAAATTTATACTAATAGTAACAAAACTGAAAATGATAATAATAGTAATGAGTGCGGCAATCAAGCGACCATGATCTATTTTTCTGAGCGGTCATAACCTCAACGAAACGTTATTTCTCCCTTTTCCAATATCCTGGCAATCCGATTCTGCTCTCACGACAACAACACAAATGTTGCAATTCGGGAACGAGACAGAAATACGGAAGAAGTGAACGACACACAAACCGAAGCAGTTCTTATTGAGCATATGATTCATGCGATACACAAGAGGCCACTTCAAATTCGGGAAAACAGAAGCCACAGACACTCGCCTCCTCCTACGAGAATACTTATGTATTAATGAAAGAAATAGAAAAATTAAGACTTCTAGGTATAAAAACACGCCTGGTATTATTCTGTCAACACCTTTGGCTCAAGAATTTAAAAATAAAACTAAATCATATATGATAATGAAGTGTTTAAGATCAGGACTGGAGTCTACGTGTACATTCGCCCAAGTTAATTTTCATAGCTGCAATTTTCAATCTTTACTAATCATTTCCCATTTTTCACTATTGCTCCACTGATGGATTTTTGCCTCCATTGAGTTGCTTTCCTCTCTCTCTCTCTCTCTCTCTCTCTCTCTCTCTCTCTCTCTCTCTCTCTCTCTCTCTCTCTCTCTCTCTCCTTATCTAACTACCAAAACAGCTTTGTCATTATGATAGAACAGAAAGGAAGACATACATAAGATTATTAGGTAGCATTTTAGTCTTAGTTGATGAGACAACTCAGCACAGCCTGAAACTGATACACACACACGCACACACACGCACACACACACACACACACACACACACACACACACACACATATATATATATATATAATATATATATTATATATATATATATATATACATTGATATCCATCAGCACAACTTAAAAAGATGAATTATATCACTTGCTCCTGAATAGAATTTTTCGCAAATCGTCTGTCTGTGTAGCATAAATGTTAAAAGTTTCTCTTCAAATAACAAAGCGGAGGAAAGTTCAAACTACAGAGAATTGTTTTTGTAAAGAAGTGTGTAAAGGACGTTATTTACATCCTCGAGGATGCAAACACAGTCAGTAAATATTATGAATTCCCATTAAACGTATTTTGCTTCATGCATTTTAGTGGCTATATGTTAGAACATGATTGTTTTGCCCGTATAATCTACTGCTCACATTCATCAAATGCCTGCGTCTTTCGATAAATGACTGATGAATTTTTAGTTTTTATGTAAAAGAGAAAGTTAGCCTTGAAACCCAAATCCATTGTTTGACAGCATTAAAAAGTCAAGCCAAAGATTAGGATGAACTAATCCTTTTGTCGTCATTTATACCAAAGGCCTTTTAGAACCGCTAGTGAACGCTTAACAAAAACCAAAACCCAAAGACGTGGGTATCAATAAATAAAATCCGGTGACATGCGGGATAAGTCGTATTTAGGATTTACAAGTAAATCACTTTTACAATGGGTTATTCAGTTTCCACGTTCGTTGGGGGAGACAATATTCACTGAAATTAAATTATGTTTTTTAATTGTAAGTTTTCATGAATACCCACACACACATACACAATACCTATATATATGTATAACTGAATCACGAAAGTGTGCTTTCTGCGTCAAAGAGTTTAGTATGTTTATTAAAAATGGGCCGTAAAAGACACCTGAATTCCACAGGTATGTCTTTTACGTGTACAGTAGAGTCTGGGTGATCTTATGTCAAATCCTACCTTAGGTTCAAGTTACTCCGATGGTACCGTGAATGTGATATCAGTGGGTTACATGACGATCTTATGGCGGTTGTAACAGAATACCTATGTCATCGAGAAGGCGAGAAAGGGAGTGAAGAGAGAGGTTATTGACTTAGTGTATGGCTTTGTGTGTGTGTGCATGTGCGTGTGTGTGCGTGTGTGTGTGTAAGGAAGTTAGGACGAAAACGAAATACTGCGAAATAGAAAATATGAGACAAAACACGGAGTTTTCTCTCTTCATTTAAAAGCAAATATCCGTGTAAGCCATGATTAACAAAACTGAAGCATTGTCGCTTAGAATTGAAAAATAAAAATGGATTGCAGAACGCATTTTCTTTTTTTTTCTGTCTTTCGAAAACGAACGTTTCCTTCAAATACAACGGTGTTTTTATTACTTTAGACTTTATGGTGGCGCTCTGGGTGGTGTTAGGTTGATTGCTCTCCTAAAACGTCATCTTTGGTGTAAAAATGGAAGCTCTAATTATTTTGATGAACTGTTGTGCCGTTAGGTTTTGAGAAGCAGAAAGATTAATATCATATCGCAAAATCCAGAGAATATACAAAGCAACATTATAAGCATGTCAAGTGGCACTTTGACTCAAGCCATATGTCATCATCTGAAACTAACTCAGGCATTAAGTATTCGCTCTGTATTTCTTTGAAATAAAAGACGAAATATTGGAGATGACGGCTGAGTGTAGTAGATACTTCAACTCCAGCTCAACGAAACAATGGCAGATGGCAGAAATGTTATTGATCAAAGAGAGAGAGAGAGAGAGAGAGAGAGAGAGAGAGAGAGAGAGTGATATTGATTAGACGAACCGGTTATGAATCACTTTTGTCAAGACGGAGCCAAGGAGAGTGTCATCCAGGTATGGATATTTTTCTTTAAAAAAAAAAAAAGGGGGGGGGTGGGGGTTGGGGAGGGGGGCGGGGGGCCAATTCATATGATGCTTTTCATGAACCTTTTTCAAGTAGGACTGAAAGAATTGACGGAATTTGATTGTAGTTACTACGATCTATTCAAAACTGGCGTGTCTAAAAACGATAAGGATTTCCATGTATTTATTTTACCATTGCCAATCAGTTCTTTTTGTTTTTGTTTACATATTTACTTATCATTCAAACTGCGTCTCATTACTCCCCCGACGATGCGTGAATGGGCGTGAAAGAGCTTAGTACTTACACCCATACAGCCTATATGAAGCCTATTATATGAAGTATACAGATCGGGTATTAATTCAAAAGAAACAGCCTTCATGAAAAAATAAAATTATGCAATATATTTTACACCTGAACTGAACTCTCTCAGGAAAGATCGTGGGCTGAAAAATAGTCCACTTTCGTAACGTCAAGTCATCTCATTTCATCTGCAGGTTATCCTAGCTTGTACTTAAAGTAAGGACATGGATTTTATCTCCATCTGACATCGATGGTAATTGGGTTATATTGCATTTTTTTTCAAATCTGATGACGCTTCTCTCATTCCGATATCTGAGTCGTGTGCGTTTTCTACTTTCATGAAAGTGCAATTCAGCATGTTTGGGAGGAATGCTGCCTATCTGCGCATCATAAAGGCATCCAGACATACAGAGTTCCAGGTTCAGAATCCTACGTTAAATTCAGGAAGAAGATGCCAGCATTTCCTTGCACAGTTATATCATTGTCGCGAATGTTTCTACAAGAAGAAACCTAACTGAGCTCTAAGACTCTTTCGAGAAGAAGAATAGAGATGTTGGTTGACGTGTTCTCCTTCACCATAAAAGGAATGTTATTGCTATTCTAAGAATTCTAAGACGCAGAGACACTCCCATTTGTTTGCGAGTTTGTTACCATGGACATGCTGTCAGCACCAGGAATTGCTGAAGTAATATGAAAACGCATAAACCTCTCGCTCTCTCTATCTCTCTCTCTTTTTCTGTATGTGTATGTATGTATTATATATATATATATATATATATATATATATATATATATATATATATATATATATATATATATATACACACACACACACACATATATATATATATATATATATATATATATATATATATATATATATATATATATATATATATAGATATATATATATAAAGGTATAAGCCACGAGGGAAAATAAACAGCGAGATCTTTCGACATTCAAACGTCCTTTACTTTAGATTTTATATCACAAGATCTTGTCCCTGTTACTTGGAACCATCTCCGATTCTCATATATATAATTCTCTAGATTTAGTTGATAAATTAAACAAAATTGCTCTTTGCCCTACTGATAGATTCGTTAGTTTTGATGTGTGTTCTCTTTTTACTTAAGTTTCCTATAGACCTCTATTTTAGAATATCTTAGTAATGAACTAACTCAGCATGAATTGCCTCTACCTATAAGTCACATTATTTCACTCAGTAAGTTGTGCATTTGTGATTGTAAGTTCATATTCAATGGTGAGTTTTATCAAGAAATATTTGGCATGGCAATGGGCAACCCTTTATCGCCACTCCTCTCAAAACTTGTACATGGAATTCTTTGAAAAACGCTACTTACCTAATATTATCTATATTCCTGTAAAGTGGTATAGATATATTGATATTTTAGCTGTTCTGCCTGTCGGTATTGATGTAAATGATTTACTCTCTAAATTAAATAACCAGGTACCATAGATTAAGTTTACTCTAGAATTAGAAAAAGACAATTGCCTCCCTTTCTTAGATGTTTTGATACATAGAGAACCATTTCAATGTAAATTCAGTATTTATTGGAAATCGACCAACAACTTAACTTATGTTCATTTCTATTCAGGCCACCATCTTAACATAAAAATATCAATTTTTTCTTCCATGTTTGTTACGAGCGTTGCGCATTGTCAGTCCCCAATATTTGGATCAGGAAATTGAATACATAAAAAAAATAGGGAAAGATTTATGTTTATCCTTCGATATAGTAGATATTTTTACAATAAAGCCCATAAAATGTTTTATAGTGTAAGTAACACGGAGAAAGAAAATTCTAAGAACATTCTTAGTTTGCCTAAAAGAAATGTTAATAAAAAATGGCCCCAGAGAAAACAACAACATAATATATAAAATTCCATGTATGGACTGTCCCTCATTTTATCTCAGACAGTCGAGCAAGGGCTTAGAAGTAAGGTTAAGCCAGCATAAATATTCTGTAAAAACTGGGCAAACATCTAAAGCATTATTCATTCATTAAGTGAAAACAACCACCGAATAAATTGGATTGGTAGTTCAGTAATTGCAAGGTCAAAAGATGTCTTATCACTAAATCTTTTAGAATCTGCTTTAATACAACTTACTTCTCATTGTAATTTCAATATTAGTCGTGGCCTGTTTCATTTAGACTCTTGTATTTGTAACATGTTTAAGAATGACCTCAAAGATATAATTACAGACTTAAATAAAAATTAGTGCATTAGAAATATCTTCGTTGTATATGTATGTTTAAATGATTGTGAATATGTATTGTGAAAATGTTTTTATTTACGAACGTTCTGAATAACTAAGTCACCTATAATAATCCTTTAGTTTGTCTTGTCTTTGTGTCTGAGCAGATTGTCTTAAACTTTTAATTGTACCCATGTTTATGCTTGTTTGGGAAGGTTACTCATCATGTCGGATTCTAGGTACTAATCTCTTTATAATCCTTATCTGTCAGTTATATGACCTTTCTTGTATTGTCATTTCCTCATGTAAGTCAGTTCATCTGTAAGTATAGGACGTTTGAACGTCGAAAGATCTCGCGGAACTCCGTTGTTTACTTTCCCTCATGGCTTATACCTTTATTTATGGATTTATCACGTTCCTAACCTTCGTGATTCAGTTACACACACACACACACACACACACACACACACACACACACACACACATATATATATATATATATATATATATATATATATATGATATATATATATGTATATATATACACTATCTATATATATATATATATATATATATATATATATATATATATATATATATATATATTTACTTAAAGGTAAAGATAGCACACTTCACACTGACAGACCAGCACAGAGAGAGAGAGAGAGAGAGAGAGAGAGAGAGAGAGAGAGAGAGAGAGAGAGGCGGTGGGGAAGGATAAACTTGAAAAGTATATTATAGGTCTCTTTTAGCAAAGCATGAAAGAGATAAAGAGAAAAAGGAAAACTTAATATGGATCCCTCTGCACTGCACAGACACACGACACCACACACACACACACACACACCACACACACACACACACCAGACTGTTTTAGAAGTTGGGGCATACGATAATTGATATGCATAAAACGATACCGGCGTCACTTGAGAAACTTTTACGTTCAACGGGAAGTTATTAAACTTAATTATTTAATCAATATTCACAGACTGGCGCCGATTAATCGTGGATAATCATCATAAATGAATTATATTAATAATAGAAGAAAAGATTCTGCAAAAACATTACGGCATTTCCTCGAAAATGAAAATGGAGGAAAAACTAAAAATATTTGTCTAGAAGCAACACATTCTCTCTCTCTCTCTCTCTCTCTCTCTCTCTCTCTCTCTCTCTCTCTCTCTCTCTCTCCTGCATACAGTCTCAAATTTGCATCCTTAAATGTATTCCTGAATTCAGATCAACAAAGAAATGTCTCGCGTTTCCAACCTATTGTCAGAGCTGGACTGACAATTGGCTTACCTCTTTTATCAATATTGCTCCAAAAATCTAGACTTCGACACCAAACGTCAACAAGTTTCTCCTGCATAGATCACGTACGCGACTGAGTGGACTGCTGATCATCTCGTTCGAATTCCTGGACTGTCGAGATGATCTTAACTGGGCAGCTTCTGATGTCTACCTGGAAGGAGAGAGACTCGTCGGTGATTATAAATAGATCTCCCTGACATGACTTCGCTACATTTCATGATTATGACGACACACCAGATGAAATACCAGCGAATGACTCATCATATCAAGACATCAATATTATTAGCTAATTATATCAAGGCATCGATTTTATTCACGAGCAGAATTGGGCCAAATGACCTTTATTCTCAGTAGGCATAGGTCTGCTAGTAGTAGTATATTCGCCTACTGAGAAAAACTAAATTTACAATGCAACGAACAATCGAGTTTTCAGTACAGCGTATAGTCAAGACCACCGAAAATAGATTTATCATTCGGTGGTCCCTGTATAATGCTGCATGAACAGAGGCCAACATCGTTGCCAGACGCAAGATATGGCTAACTTTAACCAAAAATAAAATAAAAACTGCTGGGGCTAGAGGGCTGCAATTTAGCATGTTTGATGAATGGAGGTTGGATGATCAACAAAATAATTTGCAGCCCTCTAGCCTTAATAGATTTTAAGATCTGAGGGCGGACATCAATAGTGCTTTACAAAAGCTAAAAAAGGAAAGTTCTGTGAAACGAACGTAATTGCTGTTTTCCCAGTCAACTGGATTTAGTCACATTTAGGATTTTTTACCTTTCTTTATTTTGATGAAACACTTTTTGATCATATCTAAGCGATGACTGAAATCTGAATGAAGACTAAGGTTTAGATTAGCGATCAACTTGTCGAAGAACTTCACAACACATAAGAAATTACTTTTTCATTAACGAAATTTCAAAAACAATTTCGACTGCCAGGAATTGTTCCGTATCGTAACGCAAGAAAATTAACGTAAAGTTACCTCGAAAAGCATCTAAATTACGTATTCAAATTAAGCAAGTTTTTAAAACAAAACCATAATAATGTGCTTTAAATTCCGTGAAAAGGCTGTATAATTATAAGTTCTCATGGAAGTCTTACATTTTTAACGCTCGGAAAGTCTCACCACCGTGAAGAACAATTATTCTAATTGTCTTGCTAAAGGATGGAGTTTCTTAAAACTAACCATTTTTTCCCCAGTCGCCCTTTGTGCTACCTAACTCCATTTCCATATTTGCTTTGAAGGTAAAATAAGCAGATGTCATCCCTTCAGCGTCATCATTTTTCCCACGTTGCTAAACAATGAAAAAGAGGCGTTTTTCATTAAGCTTTTTACGTCCTTTTTCTTGGAATGTTTAGTAATGTAGTAGATTCACATCACCCGTGCATTTGATGTCTACGTCAGTCCCTTACGACGCTCCTGATTGGCTGTTGATAAGCCAGTCACAGGACTGGTAACTCCTCAGTCTCTCGAGAGAGTTCACAAGGGCGCGATGTCTGTTCCACTTCTCCTGAGGGATACTTCTGAAAAACGTATCCCTCAGGAGAGGTGGAACATACATCATGCCTATGTGGCCTCAGATATAACTCAAATTCATCTCTGTAATCAAGGTACGTCTGTCATTACCTCGAGAGATCTTTTAATGTCAGATGGAAAAACGAATAATTTCATTAATTCGCATGTAAATTTGAGTGAATAATTCTCTCTTGACTGTATTGTGTTGACATATGAAAACATAATGTAAGGATTGTCCATCAATCGCCCATTCTTTGTTCCAATTTTATTTAAGGACAAAATAGCTATCTGGAATTGAGGAAGCAGAAAGAGGAGACAATAGAAAAGATGAAATGCCACTGTGATAATACATACATACAGAGAGAGAGAGAGAGACTGAGAGAGAGAGAGAGAGAGAGAGAGAGAGAAAAATCTAGGGTAACCTAGAGAAATCTTGTTTACAGTCAGTTTGATTGTTGAATAATAGAGAGAGAGAGAGAGAGCGAGAGAGAGAGGAGAGAAAGAGAGAGAAGGAGAGAGAAGAGAAGAGAAAAACGAGAGAGGGTTAGAAAGAGAGATCTAGTACCTAGAATAAATCTTGTATTACTGTCAGTTTGATAGCTGAATGGAGAGAGAGAGAGAGAGAGAGAGAGAGAGAGAGAGAGAGAGAGAGCTAGAGTAACCTTGGATAAATCTTGTATTATAGTCAGTTTGATAGTTGAATAATAAACTGTGACCTTACCTTACCTTACATCTTGTTCGAGTTGCCCCAGTTCCCTCAGTGTGAGGCACCTCTAATGTCTAACAGAGAGTTGCTAGTGCATCTTCCGGTATATTTTGCATCTTCCAATCTTGGATGGTCTGGGATGCAGCTGAGATATTTGTCGAGCTTATTCTTAAACACATCTACACTCACTCCTGATACATTCCTCAGATGAGCTGGCAACGTACTGAATAGACGGTGCGTAGTGAATTAATGTCCTGTGTGCTTTCCTTAGTTATCCTGGTATAGTTTTGGGCACTATTAATCTACCTCGTGCTTGCCCTTTCTGATATTTTTAGCTCCATGATGTTTTCGGCAATTCCTTCTATCTGTTTCCATGCCTGAATTATCATGTAGCGTTCTCTTCTCCTTTCTAGACTATATAATTTTGAGGGTAGGCTCCACTTTGGGGGGTGCCGATCGTAAAAAATATTTGCCAAAAATACACTAATCAAGACAGGCTAATGAAATTATCAGGCATTATTAGCACTATAATAACGCATATTCTCTGTGAGTTTTATCATCCTACAGGGAAAATTAATGATTTTATTAAAAAAAATGTGAAAAAATGCAAAAATTCCGGGCCCCTCGTACTGAAGGTTATTTGGTGATTGGTGAGAAACTACAGTCTTGAATAGAAATTCGGTGTGACAGAATGTTGGTATATCCACCTGGAACATGCACAAAAAAAATTATCAAAATAGAACAGTAAATAAGCACGTACCATCAAAAAAAGAGCAACAACTTCAGGTAAGTTCAGCGAAAGCCCCGGCGAAATCGCATGGCTATAGCTAGGAAGAATATTCAGAAAAATTCAAATCTCGATTTAGGGACAAAACCTTTTGAGAGTTTGTAGTTAATATGTCACTTGATAGCCTAAAACATCTAAAATTATATTATTTAGGACAATCAAAGAAAAAAAAACACCCCCACCCAACCTTTTTTTTTTTTTTTTTTTTTTTTTTTTTTTTCTTTTTTTTTTTTTTTTTTTTGGAGGTGGGTTTTTCTTTGATTGTCCTAAATAATATAATTTTTAGATGTTTTAGGCTATCAAGTGACATAATAACTACAAACTCTCAAAAGGTTTTGTCCCTAAATCGAGATTTGAATTTTTCCTGAATATTTCTTTCTTCCTAGCTATAGCCTGCGATTTCGCCGGGGCTTGGGGCTTTCGCTGAACTTACCTGAAGTTGTTGCTCTTTTTTTTGATGGGTACGTGCTTATTTACTGTTCTATTTTGATAATTTTTTTTGTGCATGTTCCAGGTGGATATACCAACATTCTGTCACACCGAATTTCTATTCAAGACTGTAGTTTCTCACCAATCACCAAATAACCTTCAGTACGAGGGGCCGGAATTTTTGCATTTTTTCACATTTTTTTTTAATAAAATCATTAATTTTCCCTGTAGGATGATAAATCTCACAGAGAATATGCGTTATTATAGTGCTAATAATGCCTGATAAATTTCATTAGCCTGTCTTGATTAGTGTATTTTTGGCAAATATTTTTTACGATTTTTTACAATCGGGACCCCTCCAAAGTGGAGCCTACCCTTGAGGATTGTAGTCTTTCCCAGTAGTCAAGATCCTTAACTTCTTCTATTCTAGCTTTAAAGGACCCTTTTACACTCTCTATTTGTGCAATATCCTTTTGATGATAGTGTGGGTACCAAATCATATTGCATTATTCAAGTGGACTACGAACATATGTTTTATAAAGCATAATCATGTGTTCAGCTTTTCTTGTTTTGAAGTGCCGTAACAACATTCCCATTTTTGCTTTAAATTTTGCCAATAGAATTGCTATTTTACCATTGTATAACATGTTCCTATTCAACATCACAACAGTGTCTTTAACTGCTTCCTTATTTGTGATTGTCTCATTATTAGGTCCCCTATATGCATATAGCTTTCTTTCTCTGTCTCCATAATTTATTGATTCAAATTTATCAGAGTTAAATATCATCCTATTTACCTCTGTCCAATCATATACTTTGTTAAGGTCTCTTTGTAGCGTGTTCCTATCTTCATCACAAGTAATTTCTCTACTTATTCTTGTGTCATCGGCGAAAACTACTCACTACCGAGTCCTTAACATTATAACAAACAGTAATGCAGCTAACACCGTACTTTGTGGCACACTGGATATTATCTTAGCTTCATCCGATTTCTGATCGTTTGCAATAACTATCTGCTTTCTGTTGAGTAAAAATTCTTTTAACCATCTTCCTAGATAAACCACATCTGTTTCATTTCCGTTTTTCATATTTTTGTATGTTCTCACGGTGGACTAACAGTTGGGTTTGTGTACTTTTTCCGGGTACAAAACCATGTTGTCCTAAATTAAACAAATTATTGTTTATTAAATGTTTCATAATATTTTTCTTCATTACCCTTTCATACACTTTCATAATATGTGATGTTAGACTCATAGGCCTATAATTACTTGCCTCTAGTCTTGATCCACTTTTGAAAGTAGGGGTAATATATGCTAATTTATGCTCGTCATAAATCTTGCCTGTATCTACACTTTGTCTTAATAATATTGCAAGTAGCTTTGCGATAGAGTGAGCTACTTTCTTTAACAAAATAGCAGGGACACAATCAGGCCCAGCTGCAGCTCCATTTTTAATGTCCTTAATAGCCTGCACAATATCTGATTCATTTAACATGCTTTACGTTCTGAAACATTCTTAAAATTCCACTATTTTCAATC
>NC_061107.1:7367633-7382633 GCF_015104395.2 Macrobrachium nipponense
CGAGATATTAGTCCTAGATCACGACCCCCAAAAACCCTGGGGAAAGAGCCAGGGGTTCTTATAAACGCCAACAATTTGGAGACGTTTCAGTATTTGCATATCGAAATGAAACTGCATCACAAACCAGTACCTTTGATACGTTTCGTAAGGATGTCAGTGTAAGAAATTAATATGCATTGCCTTTCAGGCCCTATGGTCACAACTTAGGTATTCACCCGCTTGCCCAAGTGGAATATTCATTTTCCTTGGCTCGGAATTGTTACAGTTTAAGTAAACGTTTTAGAAAAAATACAGGAGATTTTCAGATTAATACAAGATCTGCATATAAAGACTAATTGGTTTGTAAGTTGTAACAAGGGGTTTCATTTAGCGTCTTGTTACAGAACTCGTCATTGTAATGGAATAATGGGTTTTGCCTTATATCAGACTAGAGGATTAGATCATACCATATTGCAAAATACCCTTGAACATTTTTAGATTATAAATGACCGTCAAATAAAAAGGTTCAGTTCCCAACCAGAGAACGAAATTCATACGCGTCCAGTACCACTGAGCATCAAGTGACGAAAATAGAAAAAAAAAATAAACCTTTGGACTTACTTGTTCCAAAACCTCAGATTAAATAAAAAAAAAAAAAAACCGGAATTTTCGCCAATGACAAACATATTGTAAGAAACGCTTCCAGCAAAAGTGATCAACATCCAGCGTATCTAGAATCGTAAATTCCTTTACAGCTGAAAAAATTGCGATGACTTTGATGTCTACTTTGGGGTTGTTTGAGCCAGCTTTTGAATCCTTTAGTAACGAGAAGCTGGAAAAAAATGGATAGGATCAAGAGAACAGAAAAAGTGCACTTAAAGCTGGGATATCTGTACAAGAGAGATACTGGGCTCCAATGCAAAGTATTCAAATATATATGTATATATATATATATATATATATATATATATATATATATGTATGTATATATATATATATATATATATATATATATATATATGTGTGTGTGATGTGTATATATATATGACTAAATTATACAAACATCCCGTGATTGCATATATATTATTCGAGCTACAAATGTCCTTAAAAGGTCAAAATCGGTATAAACTTATAGCCTCACTGTTGGCCGAATCGGTAACGTCAATGTAATCCTGATTTCGTAGAAATCAGGATAACATTGAAGTAGAAATTCCCCTTCGGTTTACATATATGAAAATATATCAATTCCGAGGTAGAGCGAATTAGATATTAAATCACCGTTGAACTCGGTTTTTTGTAATTATAATCGATGTATATATTCAGTTGTATTCCACATAGGAAAATGAAAATGGTTTATCTCAGAAAATACCCAACAGTCGTCTCCAATGCAACTCTTCTTGGAGCGTTTATTAAGGAAAGACCATATCTTCGTGCCCTAAAAAAGATATTAGGTAGTAATATATATATATATATATATATATACTTATATATATATATATATATATATATATATATATATAGATATATATATATATATATATTATATATACACTATTACAATGGAGGTTTGACGTTACATCAATCGACTGTGAAATCGCAGTACAAAAGTTCACTCACACGCGTAAATCTGTCCCTTTTGGTAGAGTTCCATCGTTTTGAATATTATTACCGACAGACCTCAATGGCCTTTTGTTGTTGACAGAGCCTGTTTTGTCATGGCTCTGTTAACTGATACAGTTCATTTCTCTCCGCTGGGCGTCGACTATTTCTGGACGCTTCGAAACATTGAAAGTTGCACCCACGAATGATATCGAACAGAAACACGAGAGAGAGAGAGAGAGAGAGAGAGAGAGAGAGAGAGAGAGACTGCGCGTCAGTCTACGAAATGAGACACGCCATAGAATCTTTGAGCATTTCGTGTTCAATCTTGAGTCCTTTCTTGTTTAAGAAGAGAGAGAATGCTTTCTCAAATCCAGGAATTCTCTAATGGAGACGTCAGCACACGCAAAATTCTCGCGCAATTCCTGATTACAGAAAACCTTCCACTTAAGGTTTATATACCTATTTCTTTGACGATGTACAAATAAACTTTTCTATAAAAAATTCCATGTCGTTATATAACCATTTGATCGTTAAACGTATAATCGCTACACTTCCTATGCATCATATATTAGGTATATTCATGACACTAATATTTCATTTTTATTCACGTTATCCCTTACGCCCTACACCGTTTATTAATAGCCTAAAGAACACGAATAATTCAATTCTTAAATGAATATTTCATGCAGCAATGCATACGATGAAGAAACAATTCAATTTCGACTGCGAGCGAAAAGTTAATTCCAAAAAACGCTGAGCTCTGTGAGACTACTCAACTTTAAGAGGGAGAAGAAGAAGAAATCTCTCTCTCTCTCTCTCTCTCTCTCTCTCTCTCTCTCTCTCTCTCTCTCTCACTCCTCTTCTCTCTCTTCTCTCTCTCGTCTCTCTCTCTCTAACTCTTTGGGCAGCACGAAGCAGCCCAGTCCTAAAAGTGAAAATAAAAATAGGGTAAACAAAGGAAGCAGCCGTAGGAGGTCGACCTCTTATGAGAGCGAGAGAGATCGCTGGATGCGCACACAAAACAAAAGCTTGGATGGAAGCGTTCTCGAGAAGCTTAACGGATTTAACGGCCGAGTATTAAGCGTCGAGTGGAAGGGATCGATGAAGCAGTGAGGAAAAACCAAGGCGAAGATTGCTTACTAAACGAGGAAGAGAGAGAGAGAGAGAGAAGAGAGAGAGAGAGAGAGAGAGCATGCACAGCCGAGACGAGAATGGGCGGTCTCTAAGCAGATTAATAATCATTTTTACAGCAATTCTTCCATGGATGAAGATCCAGGATCTGACGTCGAAAATATATGATCGGTGCTTCAAAGTTAATCAAACAATAACTCGGAGATATATCTATCTATCTATCTATCTATCTATCTATCTATCTATCTATCTATCTATCTATCTATCTATCTATCATAGATATATATATATATATATATATATATATATAACTAATAATAATAATAATAATAATAATAATAATAATAATAATAAAAGGAGCCCATAGAAACGCCGAAAGAAAATATAGAAAACGAATTACTATTATTTTAGAGACTGGTGGTACTTCTCTGAGAAATATAGTATTTTCTTTCTGTATTTTGGCGTTTTTATGGGCTCCTTTTATCAGATGAAAGTCGGTTGTAACGGAACATTTTTACCATTCATATATATATATATATATATATATATATATATATATATATATATATATATATATATATACATATATATATATATATATATATATATATATATATATATATATATATATATATATATATATATATATATATGTGTGTGTGTGTGTGTGTGTGTGTGTGCGTATGTTGTACTGTAATACAACAGTATAATATGAAGATAAAAGGCCCCATAAACGTTGCAACCGTATATCCCGAGCACTTCCTTCTGTGCCCCTGTTCACTGGTAAAATGTGGACAGACGATGTCTTACAAGAGGATATAAACAAAGCATAAGTAGGTAGGTGTGGCAGTAAGTCTCTGTGGGTATGCTGGTGACCGTTGACCCAAGAAGGATGGAAATTAGACTATTTTCTGGGGGGTTTTCTGGCCTCATTAATTCCCTCCTGGCGACAAGTATGGTGCCTGAGAAAAGTGTTCCAAGAAATATTGTGTACCAATTCAACCACTCTATAAAATAGTAAGGATAGACTCCCTTCACATTTGAAACCTGTTGGGCATCTCTAGACGACTGCGTTGGCTGGAATTCAGTTCGTCAGAGAGCAAAGACCTTCCACATGGAAAGCTCGTTTACTATTCTGTTCACTGTAGCAAATGGTTTGCCTCGTCGCATTAGGTAAAGTCATCTCTGCAGAGGTTAATTACTAACGTACCTATGCTGATATTGTTTGAAAATAAACACTTTTCTTTATATCAATTAATTTTTATGTCGTCCACTTTCATTTCTCGTGGATCATCCGTACACAAACGAAAACCAGTGTTGATTGCAATGTTCATGTAGTCTAGGGAGATTTATTATTTGCCTGTCGTAGTATTCTTGATGAATTTAATGTAGCGCAGGTACGAGGACGCTATCAACTAACCACAAGGCGACCATTCGACAGCAATATGCTCTTCTTGGTTAGTCTGGAATCGATATCCTTTAGCAGAACCCAAAGTTACGTTATATTTCTATCTGCAGGATAAAGACGGTGTTATATCACCGTTCATCTGATCTTTGGAGAAGAAATATGGAGACATATCCTTATCGACCTTTCTTTAAGCAGAGATGATGCTTCATTGTGTCACTAATCAGCCCGAGAAGACCTCACATGTCTATATGACCGTTCCTCTTGTTCTCTGTCTCTAGAATATTTATAGGCCCTTGGCAATTGTCCTTTTCGTTAGATATCCTTAGAATTAAATGCTGCAGCCTTCCTCGATAGTAACTTGAATTCTGAGTCGTCTCCGGCGTCCACAAACGCCTGTTTAGTCCTAATGCTCCGTTTGTTATTTCTCGTAACAATTATGCATTCCCTTCCTCGTCCCTCCCTTGACTAGGCAAATCATCATTCAAAGGCAGTAAGATTAATTTCATACTTCAGGCTTCCCTGCAGGAAGGACTTTGATGGTAATGAGTTCCGATGAACGCCATCGCCGGAAACCCAGCTGAATGGAATAATTTACAATAAATGCAAATACACCTTTGGAGATGGAATACGCCCTTCTGCGACGATCAAGGGCCAGAGGACTAATTCGTGATGAGGACGCATCACTCCAACAATCAGCTTTTGGAAATGACGCCTTCTTTGGTCGTTTATTCATTTCGTCTCTATGTCTCGAGCACTGTCTTCTTCTTCTTCTTCTTCTTCTTTTTTTCATTGCGGCGATGCCCATCTGTCAGCCAGTACGGATGTGGTCAGATATATCTCATCACCTTCCAGAGAGAACGTAAACGCGAATATATTCTTATCTGACAAAGACGACCGCGCAGAGACATTCTGTATCCTCTAAAGTGTTTATCTACGATTAAGGTTGTTCCAGTTTCAGTCTGAAATGGTCGGCAAAGCTGAGAGGTACGTACTACTTCAAGACGCTTCCTACTAAGAGATTTTATCTTCCAACGAAATTCACATAAAAAAAAAAAATAAATAAAAACTCGATAACACAAATTCAACACTTCCATCTGTTCTCTCTTAGTAGCTGTGGGCTTCAGCCATCCGTGCGTTGGTCCGCACTGCCCCCCCCCCCCACCCCCCCCTAACCTATACGGTATACCCTACCATCATATATAACGTAAGTTTTTGTTACTGTTTGTGAATCATCTAGGATATGTCTAAAGAAGGTGACACATATCAGGGTTCAAAGAATTTGTTTGCACATATATATATGCTTTAAAAAATCACAGTAGATGCACGTGACTTCATTAAATAAGCGAATACCACAGGAAAATGATAGTCAGAAATCCAAGCGCTTTCGTCTTTACTAAGACATTGTCAAGGAACGAATGAGACGGAAGAATTCTCATGGTAAAATCGACTTGGGCATATATATATATATATATATATATATATATATATATATAATATATATATATATATATATATATATATATATATATATATATCAAGGTCGACGCGTCTGGCGTTCGTTGAATCCAGCGAATGTAATTTCCTACTGACTGACAAAAAGCCACCGAATATTAAATATTGAATATAAAAACAATAAATGTTAAGGGGTAAAAACGCCCCCAACGGCTATTGCTTTCTTGTATTAATTTCCTCAACAGGCTTTGATATCAGGCTTTTGAAACTGATATTAATTTCCTCGTTTTAATTTTTATTTCTTTATATTTTTATTTAATTGGGAAGTTTCTCTTATATATACCTGAATTCTATTTGCTTTCATAGAGAGAAATATATGAATTTTATTGTTTTCTCTCCAAAATTCTATGACGTAAGAAATATTAATGATTGTTTGCATAGAATGTATCTCCAACAAGATGGATTTGTTTGAAATGCTGATTTTCTCCTGAGTATATTGACCTGAGATCACAAAGCTTAAGCAAGAGAGTAAAGTTCTTTTTAAGAAACCAAACTTCCATACTTTACCTTCATTTTTTAGCTTGGAAAATAAATACGAAGAAGCAAAAAATCGGCGCGAGTATGGTCAAAGTTAACCTTAAATCAAATAAAAAATAAAGCTCCTAAAGGTAGAAGGCTGCAATTTGGGATGATTGATGATTGGAGGGTGGATGATCAACATAGCAATTTGCAGCCCTCTGGTCTCAGTAGATTTTAAGATCTGAGAGCGGACAGTAAAAATGCGAACGACCAGACAAACACGAAACAGTAGTTTTACCTTACAGGAAACTAAAAGCATCCCTGGTGAATTTCCTCATTATTCCAAGACTTGGAATAATCTCCGATTCAGAGCTCTCCCCATCTTTACAAAAACTTGAAAACGCAGCGCCGTCTTCTGGACTAGTCAGATCAAAAAGGTAGGTATTGTATAGACAGAATTCGATATATGGACAGAAATGATTGTGTCAGTGGCTATTTACTTTTCCTGACAATGGGGTCTTCTTCTTTCATTTTCTTTTTGAAATTTTATTTTCAGCTTCACTGGAAGTGTTTACTTCAAGGACACGCTGTTATCACCAGAGGTCATTCATTCTGTATTTGTTAAACTTCGAAAACGGTATAAGAAACAAGTCTTATCCTTTAACGAAAGAAAATTATTGGTGTATGTTTTATCACTTTTGTTTTGCCTGTTTTCACCTGTATTTTACTGATCTACTCTCCTTTTACAGGTGTTTATAAGTCCCATTGCATTGTAACCAACCGCTTCCTAGCCACGTAAAAATATCCAATCCTTCGGGCCAGCCCTTGGAGAGTTGTTAATCAGCTTTGTGGTTTGGTAAAACTAAAATATACCTAACTTTTTACAGATGTTTACGTATTTTCCTTTTAAGAAAGCTTTTCTGGGTCATGTGCGGTATCTTTGACATCGCGCATATGATGTAAACAATAATAAAATAATAATAATAATAATAATAATAATATAAAATAATAATAATAATATTAATAATAATAATAATAATAATAATGTGACGATTCCCAAGAGATCTGTCGTCTTTAATGAGGAAGAAACCGACCGTGACCACGAGATTGAAAAAAAAGAAATCTTTCTCAATTCGTTTCGTTTCTTTCAGAGATGAATTTGTGGGTATTTTCCGTTAGCTTTAGTCACTTTCATTGACAAAAATACTGGATTTGCTACCACTACCACTACAACCATTCATACGCAATTATCACTTAATATGAGGAGATAGAATAGAGATTTTATTCCCTGAATGAACGAAACTCACGCAAACTGGACGATACAAGGAAGCACATTCCTGAGTTGTATGATAGTACTGCACCAGCCTCGGTTTTTCTGCCATGGTCCTCGATTAGGTTAGGTTAGGTTGGGTTAGGTTAAGCTGGGTTAGGTTAGGTTGGGTTGGGTTGGGTTGGTTAGGTTAGGTTATGCTAGGTTAAGTTGGGTTAGACTAGCTTAAGCTGGGTTATGTTAGTTTAGGTTGGGGTGGGTTAGGTTAGGTTAGGCTGGGATAGGTTAGGTTAGATTGGGTTGGGTTGGGTTAGGTTAGAGGTTAAGATGGGTTAGGTTAGGTTGGGTTGGGTTGGGTTGGGTTGGGTTGGGTTGGGTTAGGTTATCCCTTAAACGCCGATTGGACGTATTAAACGTCGAGTCAAAATCTCCCCCGATTGCCGAATGGACGTACCGTACATCGACTCAAAAAAGTTTTATTTAAAATTTGCGGAAAAATACTTATAGGCCTACCAGCCAAAAACTTTTGAATCACGCGCATTGGGGGATGCTGGGAGTTCACGGATCAAGGCGTTGTTTTGTTTACAATCGTTACGCAGGCGCGCAAGCGTGAATTTCTCTCTTATCGCACTAAAAAGTATCAGTGACACATCTCAAAAATTATTTCGTCACTTTGAATAATTTTTGCACCGTTTTAAATTATCCGTTACATAAAGTATTATATATGAAAATGTGCGCAATTTCATTTAAATACAACAAAAAATACTCATGATTGTAACTTTAATCAGTTATGAAATATTTCCATATAAATAACGATAAGTGCCAAAATTTCAACCTTTGGTCAACTTTGACTCTATGGAAATGGTCAAAAAACGTAATTGTAAGCTAAAACGCTTATATTGTAGTAATATTCAACTATTTACCTTAATTTTGCAACAAATTGGAAGTCTCTAGCACAATATTTCGATTTATGGTGAATTTATGAAAAACTGTTTCCTTACGTCCGTGCGGTAACTCTTCCGAAAAAAATCATACATGCGATTGTGGTAATGTTTGCACCATTTTTAAATTAGCCGTTACATAAAGTTTTATATATGGAAATGTGCGCAATTTGTCATGGCACAATACAACTATAAACAACCCATGGTTGTAGCTTTTAGCTTTTATCAGTTTTGAAATATTTTTCACATCAAAAAATGATAAGTGACAAATTTTCAACCTTTGGTCAATTTTGACTCTACCGAAATGGTCAAAAAACGCAATTGTAAGCTAAAACTCTTATATTTTAGTAATATTCAATCATTTACCTTCATTTTGTAACAAATTGGAAGTCTCTAGCACAATATTTCGATTTATGGTGAATTTATGAAAAAAATAACATTTTCCTTATGTCTGCGCGGTAACTCTTCTGAAAAAATCATACGTGCGATTGTGGTAATGTTTGCACCATTTTAAATTAGCCGTTACATTAAGTTTTATATATGAAAATGTGCGTAATTTCATGTAGAATACAACGAAAAATAATTGAAGGTTGTTGCTTTTTACATTTTTGAAATATTTGCATATAAATCACGATAAATAGAAAAAAAACCACGTTCCGTCAACTTTTACCTTCAATCATTTACCTTCATTTTGCAACTAAATGGAAGTCTCTAGCACAATATTTCGATTTATGGTGAATTTATGAAAAAAACTTTCCTTCCCTCCGCACGCGGATTCTCCGCCATAAATCGCGAATTGCGTACATCGCATTCTCGGAAAATTTGCTCCGTCTCATATTAGGCATTTCATAGAGTTTTATATATGAAAATGTGCACAATTTCATGTAGAATAAAAGGAAAAATATTTGATGGTTGTAGCTTCTCTAATTTCCGAAATAATTGCATATAAAAAAAATTTATAAAAAAATTTCAACATTCGGTCAACTTTAACTCGTCGGAAATGGTCGAAAACTGCAATTGTAAGCTAAAACTCGTAAAGTATCGCAATATTCAATAATTTTTATTCATTTTGAAACAAATTTGAAGTCTCTAGAACAATATTTAGAATTACGATGAATTTAAAAAAAAAAAACATTTTTTTACGTCCGCGTGTTACGAATTCATACATCATTTTGTGATAATATTTTTCCGGTGTTGCTTTTATTCTTTTACAATGTATTATTATATAAAAATAATTGCAATTTAGTGTACAATACAACGAAAAATAAAGAAACTTGTTAGCTTTTACCGTTTTTGCACAGCGTGATTTTAATACAATTATGTAGAATTTTCTTTTTTTCGCTACCATATATCGCATTATTTACATATGATAATGATATTATTTTTCATTTCTGATGATTGTATACTAAACTTCAGGCAATGAAAAAAAAGGAGCCAAAAATGAACTCTTAATCTTCAAAACTAAGCGCGCTGTGATTTTTTGAAAAAATTATTTTTTATTTTTTCCGCTTCCGCGCTTACTCAAAACCGGCTCCGGAATTCGGGAGAGTTTTTGATTTTTACCGCTTCGGCGTTTAAGGGTTATGTTAGGTTAAGTTAGATTAGGCTAGGTTAAGCTGGGTTAGGTTAGGTTGGTTGGGTTGGTTAGGTTAGGTTAAGTTGGGCAAGGTAAGGTTTAGGTTGGGTTGGGTTGGGTTGGGTTAGGTTAAGATGGGTTAGGTTAGGTTGGGTTGGGTTAGGTTAGGTTAAGTTGGGCAAGGTAAGGTTAGGTTGGGTTGGGTTGGGTTAGGTTAGAGGTTAAGATGGGTTAGGTTAGGTTGGGTTGGGTTAGGTTAATTTAGGTTAAGTTGGGTTAGGTTAGGTAGGTTAAGTCTTAGGTTAGTTAAATTAGGGTGGTTTGGGTTAGGCTACGTTCAGCTAGGTTAGGTTAGGTTAGGTGGGGTTGGGTTCGGTTACACTAGGTTAAGCTGGGATAGGTCAGGTTAGGTTAAGCTGGGTTAAGTTATGTTAGTATGGGTTGGGTTAGTCCGGGTTAGGTTAGGTTAGGTTACGTTGGGTTAGGTTAGGTTGGGTTAGGCTAGGTTAAGGTGGGTTAGGTTGGGTTAGGTGAAGCTGGGTTAGGTTAGGTTAGATTGGGTTGGGTTAGGCTAGGTTAAGATGGGTTAGGTTAGGTTAAGTCAGGTTAGGTTAGGCTAGATTAAGCTGGGTTAGGTTAGATTAGGTTGGGTTGGGTTCGGTTACACTAGGTTAAGCTGGGTTAGGTTAGGTTAGGTTAAGCTGGGTTAGGTTATGTTAGTTTGAGTTGGGTTAGTCTGGGTTAGGTTGGGTTGGGTTGGATTAGGTTAGGTTAGGTTAGGTGAAGCTGGGTTAGGGTGGGTTAGGTTACGTTAAGTTGCGTTTTAAGCTGGGTTAGGTTAGGTTAAGTTGGGTTGGGTTAGGTTATGTTGGGTTAAGTCAGGTTAGGTTAGGCTGTGCCCTACTGGTAATTTGGGTGTGGGGAAACATAATGAGATTATTTTCAAGAAAATCCTATGGTTAGTTTTCGAGATATGACGTCCATATATTTTCATGGAAAGCTCCCGGTACTGGGAAAAATGCATCAGTGAAAAAAAAAGCCAAGTTATGTAATCCTAGGAGCGTATTACGTCCCGAAGTGAATTCATTAGTTAAACCTTCCACCACGTAATCGAATGAGGACGCGAAGGGAACACGAAAAACAAAGCTAGACCCTCACAGACATCATAAACATCATCATCACCTGACAGAGAGAGGACGCTTAATTAAGAGCCCTGAAACCCCATCCGGGAGGTAAGTGACATCTGAGTCATCCTTTCGCCTACAACCTTTAGCAGCTGCGGCATCTCCATAGCTACTTACTTAATTAGCCTCGATAATTGAAAATAGTCGTCTCAGGTTCGCCCGCAGAGTTAATCACTGACAATTGTCTCGTTGTCAAAACCACGTAGGGGGTTAATTAGTATAATGACACCAATGAGAGGAGAGGGGAAGGAAAGGCAGGGTGGAGAGCCCTTCTTCATCTGTTGAATTGATGCGTTTGTAGAGTTAACCCGCGAAATTCGAAGCTCCTTTTCGTTCGATGCTCCTATGTTCCTAGACCGATTCAGGACACGGAATTTGAATGCCACAATGAAATTAAAAAGGCCAGCTGTTGTTCTAAGTGTTCTTCAAGGTCTGCTTTCACTTCGTGCTCCCCTTTCACCACAGCAGTCTCCTTTTCTCTCGCTTTGCCCATTCTTTGATCTTTATTATTGGTGTCATCTCATATTTTCGCCTTTCTTCAGAATCGTCAGCTCACGGGGCAAGACAGGACGAGCGCATCAAAGTTTACTCAAGGAGATCTCGCTCGTTTTAGCGATCCAGTCTTGACACTAAATTAAAATGAAGCATTGTATAAATGAATGAGGATTAGAGATTACATAAATCAATGGGGATTAGAGGAGCTTAAGACGAGGCAAGATTGGGAGGCTATTGAATCTTCGTTCAATGGCGAGAGAGATCGTTAATCTTTGTTAAGCTTTTAAGAAGCGATGAGAAAACAGGAGACGAACAAAGGCGTTAATGATGATACATGAGTTTTGGGGAAATTGCCGGAAGTGGAGTGGTTCCTTAACCGAATTGTACCCAAGACAATTGTTATTGTTCCCTTTTGTTTGTCTTCGTCATTATCTTCCCTCGAATTGTCTGTTTCCTCGTCCTTTCATTGTTTTTATTCCATTATTATCCATCAGTTTTCAATTTTGACCGTTTTCCACATCTCTTCTTATTCCAAACTACAGAGCTGAGCATTTTTCTTACAATGATTTAATACCTTCTATTGACAATGTTCCACGATGTCCTAAATTAGCTTTATTTCTATTCTTCTAGTTAGTTTTTTTATATAAAAAAAAAACTATTGAGATGGCTATTTGTCTGCCCGTCCGCACTTATTCTGTTCTCTCATAGATCTTAAAAACTACCAAGGCTACAGGGCTGCAAATTGCTATGTTGATCGTCCACCCTCCAATCATCAAACGTACCAAATTGCAGACCTCTAGCCTCAGTAGTCTTTATTTCATCTAAAGGTAAAGGTAGCCATGATCTTGCGTCTGGCAACGCTACAATTAGGTTAACTTCTTTCTGCTATGGTTTATATATTACGTTTAAAAATATCATTTCGAGGTAATGGAAAGTCACAATCAACAGCTTCCCCCAACAAGAACAACAACAACAGAAGAAAATGAATTGTAGGCATACGCCCCGAGTAAGCAATAATAATATAATAATATAATAATAATAATAATAATAATAATAATAATAAAAGAAAAATAATAAAATAATACTAATAATAATAATAAGAATAATGAATACAATATCATAATAATAATAATAATAATAATAATAATAATAATAATAATAATAATCTTCGTAAAGCACGTGAACTATAGTGAAAAATCTATGACGAAACTAGAAACTACAACACACAAACAACAAAAAAGGGAGCAAAAAACACCTACGAGAAGACTGGCAAAAAAAAAAAAAAAAAAAAAAAAGAAAAAAAAAAAAAAGAAAAGGAGAATTGCATAACTGGCAATTCCTCCTCTACCAATTATTACCCCCGACGACTGTGGCACCTTCTGGTTGTTAGGCTGAACCAATTACTCAGTCCCATTCGCCAATTACCATATTTCCGGGAGGGCTTAAAAAATAAGGTCATTTTCCCCGAGTTGAGCGGGAGTCACTTTTATCCAATTACCACACCGCTGCATTTACCTCTCTCTCTCTCTCTCTCTCTCTCTCTCTCTCTCTCTATCCTATGAAAGAAGGGTGATGTAATAAAACTCGAAGATAACCGGAAAAAATAATGCATCCCAACTAAAATGCCATTTTTTAATATTCATTGAATTTCAAAAAGTTCTGAGTCAAATCAGAAAATGCATCACATTCAACATTATGCCTTAGATAAAAGACTCCTTTGTTTTCATATCAGTTGTTAATACAATGAAAGATGGTGTGGCCAGTTTATGGTAACGAAGATAAAGAATAAAATGGCGTTTTTGAGTAATTGAGATCATGACGTGTACCACACCTACATGTAATTAATAAAATTGAGATGGGAAAAGGGGTAAACAGATCACCAAAAACGTCTAGAAGAATTACTTCGAATAGAAATGTATTTCGAACCTTCATATGTTTTCGTGACGCGTCACCAGTAAACTATAAGTAAAAGTATTGTTTCCTCCAATGTGCCAATAACGGATTAAGGAAAATGAAAATGCGTTCTTCCTAAATTTGGTCTTTACGATTTATATTTTGGAAGCTCAAACTCATTCATGCATTCATGAAGTATCAGAATAGGCGCTTTTTTGTTTTAAATTCATGTGTGATGCGCATATGAATGCGAATAAGAAATCAAAAGCAGGTGCTCGAAAAACCAAAATAGACTTTCCAGATGATCAAAAGCAGGTGCTCGAAAAACCAAAATAGACTTTCCAGATGATCTGTTTGGAGAATTGGCTTTTGTCTCGCTCTGAGGAGAGCTCATGAAGCAACTATTATTTTATTAATCTTGGTTTGTTTATGAGTTGCCTGACTCATCTTATAATCCTTTGATACCTTCAGTCAAACAAGGATTCCCCACTTTTCCTTTGAACTCACGACGATGATCCGTTCATTCTAATTCCAGTTGCTCGTGAGATGCGTCTGATTTTGAAAACAAGATTAAGAAACTCGACATTATCCGTCTAAACACCAAAATATATACATAGTTATTGAACTGTATAACAGTCATCAAATGCAAATCATTACGAGGGTCATCCTTCAGTTTCTGAGACACTTTCTTACCTTTTGATAACTCCAGAACCCCCAGTGAATTACCCAATATGGTCCCATACCCCCTTTGCTTGAGGCCACTTAAGTCCTGTTTGTTGACAATATAAGTTATTATACTTATTTTAATACATACTTTAGGTATGAATAGCTTGGAATAGAACATAAGAGAAAATCAAGAGCATTTATAGTTTTATATAGTTATTTTATTTACACAATGTACCCATGTACACACTGATACATTAAAATCAATTATATACAAATATCCATACCCCCAGCATGTGGTTCTGATACCCCCAAGGGGTATGGATACACGCTCTTAAGAACCCCAGCCTTAGACGCACTTTAAAAATGTCACTTGTAGCTCAGTCTGTGAAAGAAGACTCGACAAAGGATTGCAACAAACAAAAAATGAAAGTAGTCTAGTCTCTCAATGAAAAAAAGATACTAGAAATAGAGGAGCTGTATTGATAAAATTCGCTCTTGTCTGATACCTTCATTTTTTTAAAACATATGCTTTTCCTCTGATAAATGGTATTTAAATCCTTTTTCTCTGCATCTCAAGAATAATCTTTTTTTATCCAACTATCCTTATGTGGTTCAGGGAGGAAAGGAACATTATCTTTATTTACTTGCATTAACATTCGTGAGAAAGATATACACGGGTGTATAATCTGCTGCTTTCGCAACCTGCAGAATCCGATTAAAGACTTACTTCCATGATGTTTGCAAATAAAATATTATTGTTGGAACACGTGTCCACACTTCTTCTCGAAAAATTCTCGCCAAGTGAGACGGTATTTTAGTCACCCAATTAAAATTTAGAAACATTTCAGAGGGTTACGCTACGTAAACAACAAATCTTTTATATA
>NC_061107.1:7387633-7390133 GCF_015104395.2 Macrobrachium nipponense
TTTCCAGTTGAATACTTCGTCAACATTTCAAATCCAGCCTGACGATGCTCAGCCTTCATCTGCCTCTGAATACCATAAACACATCAAGGTTGTTTTTCTCTTAAGGAAAAAACAGATATATCTTTTTTCTGTGTTGCTAATGATCACCCTAAGGGGAAAGAAATGGTCTATTAGTCTCCCCGTGGCGTTTTTTATGGGTTTTTTTGCTTCTTTTTATCTTTTGCCAGATGCTGCCTGATATTCTTTGTTCATAAATGATGTGGGATGCACGTCTTTTTTTTCTCGTCATTTTTTATTCTTCACTTCAATTTTTTTCTCGTTATTTTTTAATTCTTCAGGTCATTCATTTAATTTTTCTCGTCATTTTTAATTCTTTATGTCATTTTCTTATTTTTCTCATCCTTTTTCATTTTTACGTCATTTTTTCCCACGTCATTTAAAAATTTTCTTTCACGTCATTTGTAATTTTTCATGTCTTTTTCTATTTTTCTAGTTATAATTAGTTGTCGCGACTAGAATTACCTAGCATAAGCATTTTATTATAATTATTTACATAACTCCACTGAGTCCACCACCCAGATTTTAGACAAGCATTTTATTTTGATGATAAAGTTATATAAATAACTCTAATGGATTTACAACCCATATCACTTACCACACGCTTATAATGACAAATATAGAAGAATTACTCTCCTGGCTTGTCAGTGACGAAAAAGCCGCTATAAAGAGGGTCTCCTACCAAATAATAATAATAATATAATCAATCTTTCTTTTCATATCGAGGCCATATACATGGAAAATACAAAGAACAAGCATTGCAATACACAAAAACTAGATACACAAGTTAAAGTGATATAGAAATCACAATAAGCAATATCCACGCAGCTGAGGTAGAGCAGTAGAGCAAAATAGTAATTATATTAAAAATAGTGGCAGTGTTACTATTGAGACTAAAAGTAAAGATATTAACAAAAAGCGTATTGAAGAATATTATAGCAATTGAAAACATGTTTCCTACAGACTAGTTCCCTGCAAGAGACCTTAGGTGGCATACAGAAGTCGGGTCCAGATGTCCAAATTGAAAGGTATCTTCAACTTGTATTGACACTGATGAACTATCAGTTAAGAAATGGCGTGTCTCTAACAGCTGATTTCAATGTTATTCCACGAAGGGCTTTTGTGATGCTCATATATCTCTATTTCCTGAACTGAGGCAGAAGGATTTCAGAGGATACACAAAAGCGACTCATTATCGGTCTCCTAGAAGACCCAGTGAATATCATTTACTCACCTGAACGAAGTGGAAAATACAATTCAGGAGAAAATCTCTGGTAGAGCATCAGTGACAACAAAATGATGATTATCTCTTCAGAAATAAAAAGGATCTTATTTAATCTGACGTCAAAAATGACAGATTCAAACACCCCTGTTGTAAGAGTTCAATGAAGCAAATATTTCAAATAAAAGATTCACTCATGTGAAATGAAGCCTCGTGACTTACAGTTTTCAAAGTTGCACAAAATTCTGTTGACATTTTTCAACATATTATGTATAAAAAAATGGAAATAAAAAAATAGAAAATACTGCCTTTCTTCACAGTCAATTGTAAAGCATTTTATTACGTTACTGAAAAAATTTGATTTTTCGATGCTGTTTCAGATATGAATTGAATTCAGCTGAATCTTTATTTTTATTTAGTAGGACAGACAGGATCGTCCACTGCTTAGCAAAATGTGTGAATTTAAAACTACACAAGAAAAACTATTGCCTTCGTTATGAATAAATATTTATTGCGTTTTGCCTTTGTTTTATTACTGACACTTTTCAAACCTTCCACGCAATTTATCTTCAAGTCTTCATTTTGGTATTGCAGTATCAACTTATAAAGATTACAGTGTCTCAAAAGGTCTAACTTACACGTGGTCTAGCTCATGATTTTTCATCTTTGATCACAATGCTCTCTCTCTCTCTCTCTCTCTCTCTCTCTGCCTTTGTTGTCGGTTTCACAAAAGGAACACTTCCGGAAATAACAAAGGCTTGGCTCACACAGAGGAGAAAAACTCGCTTTTTCGGGAATGCTGACTCATAGCACACACACACACACAATCAAACACAAACACAATCAAATAAAAAAAATTCTCCAACACCTGTTAACTATTATTTTCATTGTTGAGAGAGTATGCTACCTTTACCTGCTGGCGTGAGGGTCGTCGGGCTTTTGAATTCAACTGTATAGAGACGGTGAATTGAAAAAGGAAAACGAAAAGATAATTGGTTCTTCTTCTTCTTCTTCTTCTTCTTCTTCTTCTTCTCACACGTAAATCACTGCCACATTCACGAATGAGAGAAATCTGCGTGGAATTGGCCTTGTGACTTCTTATCTGATTTTCGCTTACTCGTGGAGTAAGCCTACAAACTACTTTGTTACTGTTCTTATTGTTGTTGCTGATAAGGGCAGGAAAGTTTTATGGAAAAGACTAAAAAGATCTAGAAAAGGTGT
>NC_061107.1:7395133-7405133 GCF_015104395.2 Macrobrachium nipponense
GTCGTAGGGCTTGATTTATGCAGATAGGATCCAAATGTGATCCAGGCGGATCCTGAGAAGTCGCTATAATTAGAGACGAGGAGAAATCCTTTTAGTCCGCGGCAGATTTCCAGGTCGGAATTTGGTCATATCCTGGAAACTGAAAAAAATAAAACTTTATCATTCACGAGAATTTCACGAGCCGAATATGCTTCTTTTTCTCATTGCCTTTTTTTTCAACCTACTATTGTACGTTATCTATTTTATAAAACTATTTTTAGTTTTCTAGAAAAGAAAACTATTGTGCACGCTTTGTCCGTTCGTCCGCTCTTTTTTCTGTCCGCCCTCATATCTAAAAAACTACAGTGGCTACAGAGCCGAAAATTGGTAAGTTGATTATCCACCCTCCAATTATCAAGCATACCAAATGATAACCCTCAAGCCTCAGTAGTTTTTATTTTCTTTAAGGACAAAATTAGCCATGGATCGTGCATTTGGCAGTGTTTTCCGGAGGCGTATGATACACCCTGACTCTACCTCTTCTGGGATGCAACTGCAGCGCAACAATTCGACAGTTGGTTTTATTCAGAATTATATATTGTACAGAATACTTGGTTGCGCTGAAGAAACTTTGATGTATTTTTTTACTTGTTTTTTTCTTACACTGTCATGAGTGAAGCATAAACCAGTTTGAATACCTTATGATGCACATTGATTACGTCATCTTTGCTGGTAAATTCGAACCGTCAAAAATAAAGGTAGTCGAAAACGGTAAGCATTCTAGACTCTTGATCATAGGAACGCTATGTAACCTCACTTAGCTTGATGAGGTATATTGTGCACTCTTATATATAGAAGCCAGCGTTGAGAAAAACAGGTCCCGGATTATTATTATTATTATCATTATTAGGAAGTAGACCTTCTCTGATGGTTGTAGCAATGATAATAATAGCCGTAGTGACAGCTATTATTAGCACTAGCAAACATATGTATACAGAAATTATGTATGAAAATTCGTAAAGTAACTAAGCCTACGGGCATAACCAGCCTCGTTTCACGGAAAGAACAGGCTCATTGTCAGGGAATCAATTCTCACCCCCTCACTTCGGAGGTGGGGGTGGGTAAGGGGTCCCCACTATAACCCTGCCAAGTTTCATGCCCATCGGACCGGTCGTTTGGCTGTGATTTAATGACAGACGGGCAGACAGACAACACCCATCATTACGGACCCAACAAGTTTCCAGAATACTGGAAGTCTGTATCTATCAAAAGGCGCGAACCATTCATGGAAAATGAGAAATTAAAAATAGCTATAAAAAACAGGTAACACCAAAAACGACCAAAGATTACGAGTAAAAATGACCTTTATTTTGATCACCGAATGAGACAAGCAACTGATACCAGAGCTTCAAACCCTGAACACTGCCAGACAGATTTTTTCCATAATAGAGCTGTTTTTGACACCTGGATATCCACTTTCTAGACAACTTCGTACAGGAATGATGATACTCTCAGTCCTGTAGGTTCATTATTGAAATAAAACATCGAATTGGATTAGTTGTGAAAGTGCTTACATATATATTCAAATAAGTAAAAACAAAAGTCAGCATTTTAATACGGGAATTAATTGACCTGGCTGAAAGTGTTTTTTTTTTTTTTTTTTTTTTTATCTTTCATTTTAGAGTGAAAGATAAGAGTACTAGTAAATTAATGGAGGGAATGAAGTGCCTTGTATAATTAAGGTGAGAGAGTGTGAAGGCATCACAGAGAGAGAGAGAGAGAGAGAGAGAGAGAGAGAGAGAGAGAGAGAGAGAGAGAGAGGAGATGATCACAGGGAGAGACGGAATAATGAAAAGAAAGGACTCTATGGAAACAGACAAAGATTTAAAGAAAAGCAGAGTATAGAGAAACCAAGAGCAAGATAATGGGGAATGGAGACTGGAGGATATGATGTGATAAATGAGTAATAGGCGCCAACGAAGATAAAGACAGAAGATAAAGAACAGGAAATAATTAGAATGATGCCTAGCGAGACACAAGGGACATTAATGATTTCCTCTTAGCGCTTCCAATTACGGTACTGATCCTCGTCTGCTGATTTCTCCGACCCTGTTATCAGAATTAGTTGCTGTTCTTCTGTTTATCCTCCGTTCATTTCCGCTACTTTTCACTAATGAAGACTCAGGAGTCTTCTTAAATAAAATACGTCAATTCTGTCTTTCAGTTTAGACTCGTCTGATTCCATATTACTCTTGAATTTCTTTTCTGACGAATCATTTTTCGTTTGAACCTAAATAACTAAGTTCCTTAGAACGGATTTGACATATTCTGCGTCATGCTGATTGTGATTTGGCCTGCCTACAATGACAGCGAAGAATAGTGAATTCACGTGAAATACATCGTCAGTGTTTTATATTTTCACTTTCTCATGGTGTAAGCTTATAAACTACTTTGCTGTTGTTGTTGTTGTTGTTGTTGTTGTTGTTGTTGTTGTTGTTGTTTGAGAGAGGACGGTCTGAAGTTATCAACACCAGATACTGTGGCTTGAAATATCCGTTTCAATGGAATGAGAGTATGTATGAATTACATTTTGTTCGTCCATTTACTGCAAGGAAGTAACGTTTTCTTTTTCAGTCCGGCTAAACACGTCATAAGGTATCCATTATCGGTGCACGGGCTCTTGCTCAAAGGAAGCAGCCCGTAACATGTCAATTTAGGTAAAAAAAATTTTGTCCCTCCTATGACAGCTACGAAGTTACATTTTCTTTTTCAGCCCGATTAGATAAGTCATTAGCGTATTCTTTATCGTTGCACGGGCTCTTGCTCAAAGGAAGCAGCCCATAACATGTCAATTTAGTTAAACCTTTTTATTTTATTTTATTTCAATTAATTTTATCTTATTTTTTGTCCGTCCTATGACAGCTACGAAGTTACGTTTTTTTTAGTTTAATTAAATAAGTCATTACCGTATTCGTTATCATTGCACAGGATCTTGCTCCACGAAGCAGCCCATAACATGTCAGTTTAGGTCAGCCTTTTTATTTATTTATTTGTTTTTTTTTACCTATGACAGCTACGAAGTTATTTTTTTTTATTCCAATTAAATAAGTCATTACAGTATCCTTTATCGTTGCACGGGCTCTTTCTCAAAGGAAGCAGCACAAACCATGTCCATTTAGGTAAACATTTTGACGAAGATGACGTAGATAGTGAGCTGGTGATGGGACCTTTGAAGTTCCAGATGTTCTGGAATCGCTCTCTCTTGCAAATGCAATGCTTTCTCATGTCAGAAATCCACTACTTCCACATACACTTCTCTTGGGGACTGCATGATTTCCCCCCTTATTCAGTGCAAACTGACGAATAGGGAAACGGAAGAAAATAACTACCTAACAAACGCCCAGCATAGCGACACATACATCAACTTTAAAGGCTGCGCTTCCATTTTGGCAATTTGTACAGAGGCTGGAACCTTTTGTGGGGAGGGTTAATGCATCCATTGACAGCCGGTGGGGCGGTGGGGCACGGGGTGCTACCGTAGTTACCGGTGTAGTGGTATCTGTTATGATTCCAGGAATATGCAGTGGAGTTCCAGCAACCATATTCCCGTCGTACCTAACCCCACCTCCCACCTCCCCTCCATCCCGCATAACCCTAATCCCCACTTCCAGGCTATTACACTTATAAACCTCTTTTCTTTTTCTTTTATTTATTTATTTATCTTTGTTTTATTTTATTGTTTTTTTAATACATTCCGATACTCGAATTGAGTTCTTACGTAAGATGTCGTGAGTATCATGAAGCTGTCAGCAATAGAGCAAAAGTCTTCTATTGGTAATAATAATAATAATAATAATAATAATAATAATAATAATAATAATAATAATAATAATATAATAATAATAATAATAGACAAAATGGTAATGAAGAACAGTAGGAGAAGGAAAACCAACCTAAGCATGGCATGGATAGACTATAAGAAAAGCCTTCGACATGATACCACACACATGGCTAATAGAATGCCTGAAAATATATGGGGCAGAGGAAAATACCATCAGCTTCCTCAAAATACAATGCGCAACTGGAATACAATACTTACAAGCTCTGGAATAAGACTAGCAGAGGTTAATACAGGAGAGGGATCTTCCAGGGCGACTCACTATCCCCACTACTCTTCGTAGTAGCTATGATTCCCATGACAAAAGTACTACAGAAGATGGATGCCGTACCAACTCAAGAAAAGAGGCAACAGAATCAACCATCTGATGTTCATGGACGACATCAAGCTGTATGGTAAGAGCATCAAGGAAATAGATACCCTAATCCAGACTGTAAGGATTGTATCTGGGGACATCAGGATGGAGTTTGGAATAGAAAAAAATGCGCCTTAGTCAACATACAAAAGGCAAAGTAACGAGAACTGAAGGATAAAGCTACCAGATGGGAGCAACATCAAACACATAGATGATGACAGGATACAAATACCTGGGAATAATGGAAGGAGGGGATATAAAACACCAAGAGATGAAGGACACGATCAGGAAAGAATATATGCAGAGACTCAAGGCGATACTCAAGTCAAAACTCAACGCCGGAAATATGATAAAAGCCATAAACACATGGGCAGTGCCAGTAATCAGATACAGCGCAGGAATAGTGGAATGGCCGAAGGCAGAACTCCGCAGCATAGATCAGAAACCAGGAAACATATGACAATCAGCACAAAGCACCACACAAGAGCAAATACGGACAGACTATACATAACACGAAAGGAAGGAGGAGAGGACTACTAAGTATAGAAGACTGCGTCAACATCGAAAACAGAGCACTGGGGCAATATCTGAAAACCAGTGAAGACGAGTGGCTAAAGAGTGCATGGGAAGAAGGACTAATAAAAGCAGACGAAGACCCAGAAATATACAGAGACAGGAGAAAGACAGAAAGAACAGAGGACTGGCAACAACAAACCAATGCACGGACAATACATGAGACAGACTAAAGAACTAGCCAGCGATGACAATTGGCAATGGTTACAGAGGGGAGAGCTAAAGAAGGAACTGAAGGAATGATAACAGCGGCACAAGATCAGGTCCTAAGAACCAGATATGTTCAAAGTACGATAGACGGAAATACATCTCTCCCATATGTAGGAAGTGCAATACGAAAAGTGAAACCATAAACCACATAGCAAGTGAATGCCCGGCACTTGCACAGAACCAGTACAAAAAGAGGCATGATTCAGTAGCAAAAGCCCTCCACTGGAGCCTGTGCAAGAAACATCAGCTACCTTGCAGTAATAAGTGGTACGAGCACCAACCTGAAGGAGTGATAGAAAACGATCAGGCAAAGATCCTCTGGGACTATGGTATCAGAACGGATAGGGTGATACGTGCAAACAGACCAGACGTGACGTTGATTGACAAGGTCAAGAAGAAAGTATCACTCATTGATGTCGCAATACCATGGGACACCAGAGTTGAAGAGAAAGAGAGGGAAAAATTGGATAAGTATCAAGATCTGAAAATAGAAATAAGAAGGAATATGGGATATGCCAGTGGAAAATCGTAACCCAAATATCATAGAGCACTAGCCACGATCCAAGATCCCTGAAAGGATCTAGAAAAACAGAGGCTGAAGTAGCTCCAGGACTCATGCAGAAGTGTGATCCTAGAAACGGAAAAACACATAGTGAAGAGTGATGGACTCTAAGGAGGCAGGGATGCAACCCCGGAAACCCCCACTATAATACCACCCAGTCGAATTGGAGGGACTGTGATAGAGCAAAAAAAAAAAAAAAAAAAAAACAAAAAAAAAAAAAAAAAAAAAAAATAATAATAATATAATAATAATATATAATAAAATAATAAAATACTAAAATGGCCGTAATGTCTGTCTGTCTGTCATTCAATTACGGCCAAACGGGTGGTCAGATGGGCATGGAACTTGGCAGGGTTATGGTGGGGACCCCTAAGATGGTTTGTAATGGGTTTCATCATCCAACCTAGGGGGTGGGGGTGAGAAGGGATTCCCTGAAACGGAGCTGTTTCTGGCAATGAAACGAGGCTGCTTATTCCCGTAGACTTAGTCACTTTACGAATTTTCATACATAATTTCTGTACAATTTCCCCGGACAAAGTCGCTAATATTTCAGCTCGGACACAATAGAAGATGAAAATTATCATCTATCCGCAAGATTTTTTGAATAACTTAAATCCATCGGACTGCCAGAGCACAAATACCGTTGAAGAAGTACTGCCCGGTAATGTTGCTTCGGAATTTCGATCCTGCCAATGGACATTGCAACAGGAATGAGGTACAATGTTATGGAGCTAAACTCCCACATCATCGAAGTAGTGAGCAACGGCCCTCACACCGCAAACGTCTGTTAATCCCCTTAGATTCCTCTTGAGCCTTCGGACAACCAGTTTCCGTTCCAGTTACAGTTACGGCTCAGGCATTTTCCCATCAACCTGGCCTTCTCATTCACTGCAAACAAGTCACAGGGCCAGACTTTGGATCGTGCTGAACAAATAGTACATATAAATTTTTCACTTCTGCACCCGTATTTTATCACCCATCGTAGATGGGTAAGTTTGCTAGTAATAATAATAATCGTTCGGTTAACAAGAGTAGTAACATCAGCGCAGAGACTCGAAATTCTACTCTGACTACACACCATATTTTAACTTACATGACGCAAACTAAAAAGGTCACTTTATACAGAACAATGTTCATCGCCAAATCTTAGCCAATATCAGCCACGGACATCGTTCAAAGAGGGTCTACTCCATACAGATAATAATAATAACTAATAATAATAATAATAATAATAATAATAATAATAATAATAATAAGTAGACGAAGATCCAGAAATATACAGAGACAGGAGAAGGACAAACAGAACAGAGGACTGGCACAACAAACCAATGCAGGGACAATACATGAGACAGACTAAAGAACTAGCCAGCGACGACACCTGGCAATGGCTACAGAGGGGAGAGCTAAAGAAGGAAACTGAAGGAATGATAACAGCGGCACAAGATCAGTCCCTAAGAACCAGATATGTTCAAAGAACGATAGACGGAAATAACATGTCTCCCATATGTAGGAAGTGCAATTCGAAAAATGAAACCATAAACCACATAGCAAAGGAATGTCCGGCACTTGCACAGAACCAGTACAAAAATAGGCATGATTCAGTGGCAAAAGCACCCTCCACTGGAGCCTGTGCAAGAAACATCAGCTACCTTGCAGTAATAAGTGGTATGAGCACCAACCTGAGGGAGTGATAGAAAACGATCAGGCAAAGATCCTCTGGGACTGTGGTACAGAACTGATAGGGTGATACGTGCAAATAGACCCGACGTGACGTTGATTGACAAAATCAAGAAGAAAGTATCACTCATTGATGTTGCAATACCATGGGACACCAGAGTTGAAGAGAAGAGAGGGAAAAAATGGATAAAGTATCAAGATCTGAGAATAGAAATAAGAAGGATATGGAATATGCCAGTGGAAATTCTACCCATAATCATAGGAGCACTAGGCACGATCCCAAGATCCCTGAAAAGGAATCTAGAAAAACTAGAGGCTGAAGTAGCTCTAGGACTCATGCAGAAGAGTGTGATCCTAGAAACGGCACACATAGTAAGAAAAGTGATGGACTCCTAAGGAGGCAGGATGCAATCCGGAACCCCCCCACACTATAAATACCACTCAGTCGAATTGGAGGACTGTGATAGAGCAAAAAAAATAAAATAAAATAAAATAATAATAATAATAATAAATCTCAAAACTTAGAGATAAATCCAGTGCTTTATTAATCGTTTTCTCTTATGTAAGTAAAGCAAATATAATTCATGTTGTTGTTGTTGTTGTTGTTGTTGTTGTTATTATTATTATTATTATTATTATTATTATTATTATTATTATTATTATTATTCAGAAATGAACCCTAGCATACGGAACCAGCCCACCACAGGAGACCACCGACTCGAAATTCAAGCTTCCAAAGAATATTATGGTGTTCATTAAGAAATAACAGAAGGGAATGAAAAAAACAGGAGAAAGAAGAGAGCGTTTATTAAAAAAAGGAAAAAACAAATTGACAAATTAATAATTAGACAAAAAATAGAAAGAAAGAAAGAGATCATTTATAAAAAAATAAAAAAAATCAACAAATTTATAACTAAACAAAAATGTAAGTTATAGGCGGCGACAACTATAAACATTTTGTTCGTTCTTAGAATTAACGGGACATTGTGATAAACTCAATGTGAGCAGAGAGAGAGAGAGAGAGAGAGAGAGAGAGAGAGAGAGAGAGAGAGAGAGAGAGAGAGGTGTCTTCTTTAATAAGGAAGAAATAACCTCAAAAAACGTATACAAAATCACGAAAATTATGTGGTGAATGATTTTAACCTCTCATTTTTATTGGAATCACTAGAAAACAACAGTTTTTTCAAGGTCATTCAGGATATGATACCCTTCCCCTAAACGCTGACAACTAACCCTGAGCTAAAACCTCAGAACTGAAGCTAAAAGCTAAAACTTCCCCCCCCCCCCCCACCCCACCCCCTTGATCTTCCGCGCTAACAATTTAGCTTGATTGAGAGCTGAGCTCAGCGACAAGTCAATCACGTTTTAGATCGCTGGTTAATACTTTGTTGCTAATTGGAACCACCCTGCTACCCCCTCCCGTCTCTCTCTCTCTCTCTCTCTCTCTCTCTCTCTCTCTCAGTAAGTTCAAGGGTTTTGATTGCGAATATTCATTTTTTGACTTTCAAAGTAAAATCTGCATCGCTGCTTGCAAATGCTGCTTCAATTCCGTCAGTATTTACAACACAAATTTCATGTATCATTATGGGTGGATTTGCGAAGTTAAAAATAAAGGAAAAATCCTAAATTTATGAATCTCCTTACTAGGTTCATAAAAAATGGGAGGATGATTTTTTTTCGTAATGATGTGTTTTCATGCTAATATTTTATGTAGCTGATGATTTTTATGCAAAATACTTTTAATGGATATTTAGATTTAAATCTATGTATATATTACTTTAATCAGCAGAGGTTGAATTTTAGACAAACATTTTATGTATATTTTAATCCAATGCACATTGTAAGAATACCCACTATAATATTATTATTATCATCATCATGTGGAGAAATATTTGAATTTAATATAATCAGTCACTTTCACAGCACTGACATTCAATATTTGTAGATATCTGAAAGGTCTCACATTGCATTGTCATGAAATTTACCAGCAGGATTTGACCATAATGAAAGAACTGAGGCTGCGACTGAGGAACAAACCTTCTTTTCAAAAAACGAGGAAGGAAGTCTATAGTGTGACGGACGAAAGGTTAAAGTTCCCGTAGAAGATTAATGACTTCGGGTTCAAGGATCATAGAATGCCAGCCACCGAGACATTGATAGGTTACACCTCTCTGGTTACGTTCGTTAGCCCTCTCTCTCTCTCTCTCTCTCTCTCTCTCTCTCTCTCTCTCTCTCTCTCTCTCTCTCTCTCTCTCTCATCGATGAGATGAGGCAACTGGAGCTGGGGAAGGAGAATTTAATCAGCGAAAGATGAGGATTATTTTCTCGCACCTGTTCTTTCGCCATCTCAAGAAGCTGCTAATAGCTTGTAAAGAAAGACTTCTCTCTCTCTCTCTCTCTCTCTCTCTCTCTCTCTCTCTCTCTCTCTCTCTCTCTCTCTCTCTCTCTCCTAGTCTTTTGCCAGAATGGGTTCAAGATGCTGATAACTTGTAAAGAAAGACTTTAGGTCTCTCTCTCTCTCTCTCTCTCTCTCTCTCTCTCTCTCTCTCTCTCTCTCTCTCTCTCTTAGTCTTTTACCAGCAAAGAAAGATTCTTAGGACATCTTAATGGGTTCCCAGCCAGCTGACACAATAACGCCTCTTGACAATAAGCAAATGGAAAATGTTATTCAAATCCTCCTTCTTGGGTGAATGTTATGGTTACCTGACCTACCCAAATGAGAGAAAAAAGGATTAAAAAAACTATA
>NC_061107.1:7407633-7421638 GCF_015104395.2 Macrobrachium nipponense
AAAACAGGTCACAGTGCTTTCGCTTGGGAACATGTTGACCTATAACCCAAAGACAACTACGTGACTTCCTCTCATACTTTCGTCTGTCTGCATGTTAGTATGGTGAGCTAAGCTTTGCTCTCCTATGATTTTGTAAATGCATTGTAACTCAGAACTCTACTTCCTCTCCTAGAATCAAGTTCTCTTAACCGCCTTCATCCCTCCACTCAAGAGATGTAGTTTCGCAAATATATTGTTAAGGTTATCATCATGAGTTTGAAACATTCTTCATCCTTATACCCAAAGAAGATACTGACTTAGAAATTATCACCGCAATCGATAAGACTCCGATGAGGATGGGATGTATATAAACAGATACTTGGGTATAACATCGCAGGTCTTAATAACCCACAGGGCGCCTTGTTATACAAAGGCCCAGCCCTACATTGGTGGCAGCTCGGACTATTCCACATCATCCGAAGACTAACGAATCCTACAAAATGTAACATATCAGAAGTCAACGAAGGCAAGAGAATCTTCAAGCAACTTAGTGTCTCTTATGGGAACGTAAGAAATGTCTTTCATTAAGAATCATTCAAGAGGTTATATCATCGTTTATTGAGCATCTTCAACATTACATATCTTCAAGAAACAAACCGGATGTGTCTGCAGCATCGGATCTTCATGGACCAAGCAACGGGAAACGAATCATTCAACATACAAACAACACTCGATCAGAACGTGAACTGAGAAATCGGGTCACCTGTGGAGCAGCGATGGGAAAGCCAAGGCCATGACGTCACCAAAACACCAAGTTCTTCCTCTAGAATAATGAAGCTAAGTACAATTCTTTATTCATTTTGGTGTGTGACTTTGAGTGTTCTCCATACACAGATCGATCGTCCATTATTCCTGGGGTGAGTTATACATTATTCTTAATCTTCCTTTCTTGCAGGAATCTATCTTCAACTTCGGATTCTCGCCCTGCAGGCCTTTTTATCTTTGTTGCTAATTTTTTTTTCTTCCAGAAGTTCTCCAGAAATATCTTTATCATATTATCTGTTTTTAATCTTATCATTTTGGGGGACACTGTTATTATCTGTAACACATTTTTTCTTATCTTATATTGCATATGTGTTTACGCAGTGGACGAGTGTATACATATAGATATTTCGATAGGATCGCTAGGAATCGTAGTGATAAGAAAAAAAAACAAAAATCCCGAAGGCAACCTCTGCACCCGGTAACCCCGCACCCAACAACCCAGTAGTAACCTTAGTCAGTGCTAGGTCTGCAATTGCTCCCTTTCAAGGCCGGGTCAACGGGTCCTTGCCTCAAGGTGTCGAATCTTGGATTTCGTTAGTGGATGCTCATTTAAAAGCAAAATGCATCACTGACCCATCCTTGCAATTACAGGAAGCTAAAATTTTCATTGACTTTGCTGAAGGAGATGCAGGTTCGTACCTGAGGGGAGTCTCTTTCCAAGAGGCAGATACATGGGATGAATTTAAAATTAGATTACGGGCCATATATGGCAGTGAAGAAGCCTTGGATGTAGTTTTAGCTTTGAGGAACATCATTAATCTGGTCTCTATGACTCAACTTAACGTTGTAGAGAGGGCGGCACTAATTGCTGACCGGCTGAATGAATATCGGGATAGTTTGCTTACTTCCTCTTGGGTTACGGGAGGAACATGGCTGTGAAAAATTTTATCAGGCTCACATATTTAACCTGCTTGACAGTTATGTTGCTGGAAGCCTTGGTACGCTGTTTTGACAAGAAGCTATCGCCCGATAGTGCGGAGCTAGACATATATAAAGAAATTAAGAAACATATGTCTAAGTGCACAGATCTGGACCCCTTGCCTACTCAAGTTTTTGCAAAGAATGAAAGTAAACCACAGCAAGTAAATATAGTCAATAATAACGCAGCAGGGGTAACATGTTTTAATTGTAAGCGCGCAGGGCATATGATTGGAGACTGCCGAATGCGTTATTGTTCAATTCATAACAGCTCCAGTAATTCTTACAATTGTTGCTTCTCACGTAACCAACAGCAATATACTGCTAAAAACACACAAAACGTTGCCAATGATAATAATAAGAAGAACCCTCATTACTATAAAAAGAAACAGGTAAACAGTAACTCTGCTCAAAATCAGAAACACACAAATCGTGCTTCAGGAAATTCTGTTCCCGGGCCGTCTAACCAAAACTCACAGAGTCAGTCAAATTTTCCGAGTGTACAAAGCAAAGCAAATACCACGTAATTAGCTCCAGCGGGGGAGAGAGTGATCTTGGGTCATTCATATCAACATCTTTTGAATCAAATAACAAATTTAATCACATACAAGACCTATGCGAGACCCAGAATTTTCCTATGAACCACACGACCGAATCCAAAAAATTAGTGCAGGTCCCCGTAGACTTTCACCGTATACATGCTATGATCAGTAATGACGAATTACGTCCTACCTTGCATGCCGTAAATTTAGAGCACCGACCCTTCACACTGTTTTTTGATTCCGGTAGTCCATGTAATATCATGGATTTGCGGACTCATCACATGTTGTTTTCGAACTTCCCTATTGAGTAGTCCGGCATACGACTTTCGGGTATCGGTAATAAGGAATTAAGTGTAGTAGGCGTAACTCAGATTCAGTACAAGGTGGGTAAGTGCACGCTTACCGATACCTTTATAGTTGCACAAACATTGATATGTATCCAACTGTAATTATAGGATACCAGTCTAAGGGCATTCAAAACATTACCTTTGCCCCTGCCAAACATGGCGTGTATATCAAAGGAAAATTCTGTAAATCTTCTAACACCTTAAAATCAGTTTTGGACAAAAAAGAGACAGACAATCAAACAGTAATGTACATTGAGGAACCAATCACTTGTCTCATGAATCATGACATTGTTCAAGCGAACCAACAGAATTCTTGCAAACCCGTAATAGCAGATTGCACGCAAACTCTCGAGCCGAATGTACCTTTGAATATATTAGTGCGTGTAAAGAAGACTTAGCCAGGATCTGAAATGTTAATCCTTTCCGACACTCTGAAAATTAACGGACTGTCCGTAACACAAGCACTATAAACTGTTGATTTACAGCAACAAGTTAACATTGAAGTCTGTAACCATTTGGATACCAATCTAGTGATCCAAAAAATCAACACATCGTGGATATGGAAGTCTATAAGTATCGCATTCTTACTGTTCCTGAAATTAATCAGGCTCAACCTGTTCTGGAAGAATTCCCCTTACAATCTATCAAAAGTAAAATCAATAAAGACATTCAAGAAGCGGAGATTCAGCAGAAATTTTTTTATCTTTTAACTAAATATCATGATGTTCTCTCCACTACCGAGGGATCTCTGCGAAAAACGGATGTCATTGAACACCAAATATGGCTAAAAGACAAGCATAAAGTTATTTATGTACCTTCGTACCGACTCCCTATGAAATTCCAGAATGAAATCAATGATGAAGTAGGTAAAATGTTAGAAGAAGGAGTCATTAGGAAATTGAACAGTCTTATAATTTACCCTTAATCGTCGTACCGAGAAAAGATCGTATTTGCGTCGATTTCCGTCGCTTAAATGAGGAAATGATTCCCGATTGATTCCCAGTGCCATGTACTGACGATATTTTATCTTTGTTAGGACAGAACAAATATTTCACCAGTTTGGACTTACTTGAAGGCTTTCACCAGATACCTTCAGAAAAAGAGAGTATCCCATACACTGCCTTCAGCACAGCCAGGGGACATTATGAATTTTTACGTATGACTTTTGGTTTACGTTGCGCCCCAATTACATTCACCAGAATGATTAATATAGTGTTTGGAGACTTCTAATCTTTTCTAATACCTTAGAAGAACATTTACGTAAACTAGAGCTAGTGCTACAGAGACTAGGGGAACATAATTTAAGAGTGAAGATAATTAAGTGTGAGGTTTTTAAAACAGAACTCATCTATTTAGGTTTTATGGTGTCTAGTCAAGGTCTTAAGGTAGTCCACGATAAGGTGTCGGCTATCCGTAACTTTCCGATACCTACTAACATCAAGGGAATGCAGCAATTTTTAGGCTGTAGTGGGTATTACCGCCGTTTCATTGGCAATTATTCAATTATAGCCGCTCCTCTAACCGATCTTACGAAGAAGGGCGTAGATTTTATATGGTCTGAAAAGCATCAACAGCGTTCGATACCTTGAAAGAAGAATTATGCAGTTCACCTATCTTAAAATTCCCTGACTTCAGTAGATTCCTTATCGCACTGATGCCCTCAGACCAAGGGGTAGGAGGGGTACTGCTTCAGCAATATGACAAACAGTTCTTCACTATAGCTTTTTATTCACGTAAACTGAGACCTTCTGAAAGTAAATATGCAGTAATAGACAAGGAATGGCTAGCTATTGTTAACTCACTAGTACATATTAAGTTCATATTATACGGCTATCCTGTCAAGGTTCTTACTGACCATAAGCCCCTCACCGACTTCTTCAAAGGCTTTAGTCACAGTCCCAAAAGAACTCGGTGGCATATGATCATTCAAGACTTTGGCGCAAGGATAGGATATCTACCCGGGAAAGCAAATATCATTGCTTACGCACTATCATGTAACCCCGCGCCATCTTGTATGGAGCCGTTAGCTGAACTAGTAGATATATCAACATCCGTGCCTATTGTTAAAACAGCATCTGAACAGGAAGACCCGGGTTGTAGCGCTGAACTAGTACAGACTGAACAAAGAAAAGATCAGCAGTTAAAGAAAATAATAGATGCTTTGAATGGGAATCCTAAAGAAAAGGAATATGTGAAGTATACGCAGCAGAATTATATAATCAAGGATAACATTCTGTGTAGGTCCGTGACAAGGTAAACCCGAAGCACCCCGCAGGTGACTAACGACCAGGTAGTGGTACCAATCTCGCTTATACCAATCGTCTTAAACTGTTTGCATTCCAATCCATTACATGGTCATCCCGGGTTCTCTATCATGTCACAGAAAGCCAAATCACTATTTTATTGGCCTACTATGCTTACAGATATAAAAAAACACATAGCTAATTGTCACATTTGTCATGAAAACAAAGGGCACACTAAGACACCTGTCAGCTTGGGGACCTATCCCGTGCCCAACCAACCCTTTGAAAGAGTACACTTAGATTTATTAAAAGGGTTTTACGAGTCTGACCGAGGAAATAAGCACCTCTTAGTGTTAATAGATGCCTTGACTCGATATACAGAATTGATAGCACTAAAAACTAAAACCACAATTGAATGCGCAAGGAAATTTTCCGAGTGCTATATCTGTAAACATGGAATTCCACACATGATAATCTCTGACTCGGGTGGAGAATTCAATAATCATTTCATTAACTTGTTGTGTGAATTCCTTTACATTAAGAAAATCAATACCATGATTTATCATCAAAAGTTGAATGGATTAGTTGAGAGGGTAAATAGGAAGGTGCTAAATGCCCTACGAGTTACACTTGGGGGAATGGATTCCTGGGATATTGCCATACCCGCGGTTCTAAGTACTCTTAACTATTCATATCATGTATCTATCAAAATGTTGCCGCACGAGGCATTGTACGGTACGGTACCCCAGCTAGGACACCTTTCCATGTATTTACGCCTACAACCAATTTATCAAACCCCCTACGGGAGGTTATGGAAGCAAGTGTAAGCTGATATAATATACTTCGTAAGAATTTAGAAGAATCATAAATCATAATGAAAAGAAATTATGATAAAATCACTAAGCCAAATAAATCTTATGCAGTAGGCGATCAAATATATATACAAGTATATGTACGCAAGGGTTTGAACTACAAGCTAACACCTAAGTTTGAAGGCCCGTTTAGCATTTTAGAAATATTAACGGCCAACAGATTTAAAGTTCAAATCATATCCCAACCTATTGACGTGAGAACAATACCATTGGCTCATGTTCACAGTTAAGGGAAAGAGGGTAGAAGGAAAGAAAAGAAATAAAGAGAAGAATTTATGTATGGCTATATACATGAAACATACCTAATAAAAAGTATATATGAAACTTGCATGATAAAAGTATGTATATATAACATTTGTATGAAAATATTTTATCTGTTTTGTATAGAAGTAGTTAATTCAAACACGAGTAATTACATATATCTCACTAATTGCAGGTTTCCAACATGAAGCTTATATTGTTCGGATTGGTAGTGTTTGTTCAGACATTCTTGTCGTGTGGGCAGAGTGCTAAAACAAAAAATATACATTTTACACATGGTTCTATCATTGAAAGAACAGAGGACATTTTCATTACAGCAAGCAATATAGTTCTAGAAGTTGATTTGCGAGCGATTTTCCTGACAAAAGATGATGTCATTAACCTAAAAAGTGATTTGTCGCGGTTTGCCGAATCATTGAATCAATTACACCATTGTAATTTTCCTTTTAATCCAGAGATTTCTGCTCAGACTTTAAGTGTTGCAGAGATGTTGTCATTCGACTTGCAAAACAAAACTGCTGAAGCAGAATACTTGGCTTGTGATCGACTTATGTGGACCGTGAGACACGGTAGTATAGAAAGACATAACCCGTTTATATTTGCGGTGCTCAATGTCTTTGGGTCTGTTGCAAGTTTAGGTTTGGGAATTTCAAATCATCTTAAGATTAACGATCAGAATAAAAGAATTGAATTTTTGCAACATGAAAATGAATTAGTTTTTTCCGAACTCCGTAATCAATTATCATCAATCAATCAACTTATGACATTGGTGAATGAACATTCCAGTAATATCAATCAGATGATGGATGTGCAACACCTGCTGGCAACATTAGCATATTACAGTTCTAAGGTAGACCATATCCGTACAAAAATTTCACATTTCACTGAAAAATCAAAAGACTATGTGGAAGCTATTACGCTAGCTACAAAGGGTGTTCTTTCACGACATCTCTTACCTATCAAAGATTTAACATTAACTTTAAAGAACGGACGAGAGAAACTTGGTTATATTCCTTCGTTAGATGCACATAAGATAGAATTTTATTATAGCTTAATATCAGTATGTGTTGATCATGATTAACATGCCTTTCAATTCTTCTGATGCCTGGCAATCTTACAAAATTGCACCGTTTCCTAATTTCATGACAAATATATAGCTCATTACTAGTAATATCTAATCTGACGGGATATGTATTGATTTCCCCTAATAAGGAAACATTTATGGTTATCAGAGACCTGGATAGGTTCACTCACTGTTCCGAAGCCATGGGTAATAAAGTTTGTACAGCTGACTCCTTTGAATTCCACAATATATCAGGGGATTCCTGTCAGTTAGGTCTAGTGCTAAATGGCTCTCTCTCTCATACACGTGAACGATGTCTGAAACAACTTTACCGTTTTGACGAGTATAAGTTCGCTTACAGGCTAAATAACGGATCGTGGATACGATACGACAGAGCAGGGTTTTACGTTGCATGCCCGGACGGATCAACCGCCTCTTCACGGATGTTCATCACTGCGGACGGCTGCAGTGGAGTGATGCCCAACTACACGGTCCGTGGAGTAAGCACCATCATAAGGGAACGAGCTTACTTCCCAAATTTTTCTTGGTCGAGTACCATCATCCCAGCTTTACCCATTCCATACAACGCGAAAGTGGCCCATCAACTATCAAAACTGTCTAGTATGGACTGCACTTCAAGGGCTTACCATGTCAACGAGGATCTATGGTTCTACACACTGCTGGCTGTGACACGCGTGTTGGTGGTGGTTCTGGTCACCGCTAACTTATTTGCTTGGCGTAGGTTGAGGCGAACAAAGATGGATCATCAACAGAACGTCGTACCCCGCCCTGACACTTTCCCATTAGCCCTTAAGGCATTTGACTTTAGAGCTACTTGAAACTGGCCATTTCATTTGACTCGGGGGGAAGTTGTTTAGAATTGTGTTTGTGTGAAAAGCTGTTTGAACGCTGGCTAAATGTGCAACAGGAACCTCCGTGACATTGCATTCCAAATGTAAGTATGAGAAGCTTAATTATCATTTATCATTCAATATATCTGGTAGCGCACCTAATATAATCAATTGAAGTTCTACTATGAATCAATATGTCTGTGGGTGTACACACCAGGAATCTATATGATGTGCACACTTATCTGAATCTGTTTGAATCAGTATATCTAATATAATATAATATTATAAATCAGGTAGCAATATTTCTTATTCAGTTTACCTTTTATCTTACTTGAATCATTATATACATATATATGCTAATCAGGTAGCACCTATTCTTAATCAGTTACCTTTTATCTTTTCACATTTTTGGTACCATTTATTTCTTAACAATATATGACTTTTAGAATGTAAATCTTGTGTCATGCAATCATCAGACGTATGCCATATTATCTTTAATATTAGTATATCATATGCATTTATCTTGTATGTGGATCTGTATCTTTCATGTATTATTCTTTTTACTTATGGGTATTTCTATATATGTTTTTTTTTTACATATAATCAGTTAGATATCATTTCTTAAACACTTGCTGGTAACTATGGGTTAACTATATATTCACATTAATGTCTGTATCACACTCCTGTGGGGCAAATGCAAGTCAAACCTTATGCCTTGAGTAATCTTCAGTGTTTGGTTTTGTAGCCGACCGAGCAATTAATGTAAGTGTTACATCTAAAATATATATTCCATATATAAATAAACCGATGACCCAAGGGGTCACTGACGAGATAGCAAGGAGTGCGATAGGGACCGATAAAAGAATGCAAGCTAAAGCTTGGTGTGTTGTATCAGTGTCCTGGTTTGGATATGCCTGTGGTGATCAAATCCATTGTTGTGTAAAACTGGTCACAGACAACTACGTGACTTCCTCTCATACGTTCGTCTGTCTGTATGTTAGTATGCTGAGCTAAGCTTTGCTCTCCTATGATTTTGTAAATGCATTGTAACTCAGAACTCTACTTCCTATCCTAGAATCAAGTTCTCTTAACCACCTTCTTGCCTTTACCCAAGAGATGTAGTTTCGCAAATATATTGTTAAGTTTATCATCATGAGTTTGAAACATCTTAGCCTTTATACCCAAAGAAGATACTGATTTAAAAATTATCGTCGCAATCGATGAGACTCTGACGAGGATGGGAAGTATATAAACAGATACTTGCGTATAACATTGCAGGTCTTAATAACCCACAGGGCGCCTTGTTATACAAAGGCCCAGCCCTACATACACACCACACATACACACACACACACACACACACACACACATATATATTATATATATATATATATATATATATATATATATATATATATATATATATTATGATAAATAATGAGAGCGGTCGTATTAATATCCCGGCACTATTAGCTTTATTTTTTCATATCAGAAAAAATTATGCAATATTATACAGTATTCAATGTCATTTTCATTTGGGGAAAATGAGCAGGGTATTTATTAATATGAAATATGAATTCAAAATGACTAGCCGCTTGTTCATAGTTCAGTAACGGGTACGACAACATGTTTATAATTACTACTACGTCAAATCACTTCATTTATACGTTTTTTTAAGTAGTATTTTTGGGAAAAATATTATCTCATAGATTAAAAGCAGGATGTTGACGATAATATTTAGATACAAAATATCTTTCTACGTTGAAAAAGAGTTAGATAAGTTGAAATTTAGTTTCTGTTGTACGTCTTACGTGACAGGTGATCTCTCTCTCTCTCTCTCTCTCTCTCTCTCTCTCTCTCTCTCTCTCTCTTCTCTCTCTCTCTTCTCTTATAATGTTTACGATCTGTTTATGTGTATATATAAATGTGTGTATTTGTGGATGAGCGGATAACATCATTTTGCTTTTCTGTATTTGTAGCATTTTTGTATCACCATTTTCATGGCATAATTTGGAAACACGTGATATTCCATCAATCTCGATTTCCATCCCATTTAGGTGCCATCTAGATTAGCTTCCACATCGAGAGCAACCATTTCCATCAGGTTTCGCCTCTTTCCACTTTCATGATATTCAAATCGAAAACGAAAACATTTTTTCTGGCTTTCGTCACATTTCTCCTGAGAGAGCTCATTTCTGTCGATTTTTTTTTTTACATTTTTTTAGATGTGTATGTTCCTGAGATTTAAAATACTTATAAAAAAGAAGGCGAAACTCCCAAAATTATTGTATTCAAGTTAAATTATTTATTAAATTTATTTTTGTTTTAAATTCAATGTCCTATTTTTAGCCAGTACCATTACAAGTATTTATTCACTGTAATTATACTGGGACTTTTTGGACACCCTGTAGAATTGCACCAGTCCCAGTTTCTTATGCTATATCCCTAGATTAGGTTAGGTTAGGTTAGGTTGGGTAGGTTAAGTTAGGTCAATTCAATAACCATTCCAGGCAGTCATTTGGGTATGGAAGACATAATGAGATTATTTATAAGAGGCTAGGGTTAGTTTTATAGATATGGCGTCCCGCTTTTGCAGCGAAGGGCTGGTACTTGGTTACAGTTTGGAAATATGCTACCAGGGTGCAGCGGCTGGAGGCAGGGTCTTGTATTCCAACTGCAACTGCTAGCAAACATACATATACAGAAATTCGTAAAGTAACTAAGTCTACGGGCAGAACCAGCCCTGTTTCACAAGTAGAACCAGCTACGTTTCAGGGAATCCCTTCTCACCCCCACCCCCTTCGTAGGGGGCCCGGATGGGTAGGATGAAATTATAAACCATCTTAGGGGTCCCCACTATAACCCTGCCAAGTTTCATGCCCATCAGACCAGCCGTTTCGCCGTGATTGAATGTCAGACGGACGGGCAGACATAATGCCCTATTATAGTAATATTGCGTATTTTCCCCATTCCTCATTTTATCCCATCCACTTTCATTGCACTTTCGTTCTTTAAATTTCCCCTGGCATTCCTCGAACTGCAATGTACCAAACAATCGAAATCAAGCCTCGCGTAATTTAGCTTGAATTTTTGTCCACAGCAGGGTCGTTTTATTAGCCCCTAAAAGAACAGAGATTTCATTTGAACTTGTTAAACTTCCCACGGAGCATCCATCCATCCATATCGAGACCTCGCTTCTGTGTTCACCTCATCTCTAAGGGTAGCAGCACCCCAGAGCTCCACGTGGCTCGTTAGAGCATGCTGGAATGAAAAATCTGAAATATACACCGCGATAGAGGTCTCAGTGAATCTTTCAATTTGAAAGTTGGCTGATTTTCACCAGGTTTCTTTTGAGTACTTCCCCGCTGATGATGAAAGTGTACATCGTAGAAAAAAAAGCAATAAGGAGATGGTCCTTCTATAAACAAACAATTAGAGTAAAGTAACTGAGGATTGGGTTCACTTCACGACTCAGCGTTTAAATGAAACTATCGCACGAGTTGTCTATACATCAAAGCCACTAAAAATACATATTACCTATTTGTTGCAGTCCTAATGCTTCAGACAAATGCAGATATTCAAAATGTTTTTATGCTAATTAGCGCTCGATTGAATACACGATTTAAATCGGGCACTTTCAAGAGCCAGCTGGAATTGTATCAATACGAATTTCTTTTATTATTATTATTATTATTATTTTGCTCTATCACAGTCCTCCAATTCGACTGGGTGGTATTTATAGTGTGGGGTTCCGGGTTGCATCCTGCCTCCTTAGGAGTCCATCAAACTTTTCTTACTATGTGTGCCGTTTTCTAGGATCACACTCTTCTGCATGAGTCCTGGAGCTACTTCAGCCTCTAGTTTTTCTAGATTCCTTTTCAGGGATCTTGGGATCGTGCCTAGTGTTCCTATGATTATGGGTACAATTTCCACTGGCATATCCCCTATCCTTCTTATTTCTATTTTCAGGTCTTGATACTTATCCATCTTTTCCCTCTCTTTCTCTTCAACTCTGGTGTCCCATGGTATTGCGACATCAATGAGTGATACTTTCTTCTTGATGTTGTCAATCAACGTCACGTCTTGTCTATTTGCACGTATCACCCTATCTGTTCTGATGCCATAGTCCCAGAGGATCTTTGCCTGGTCGTTTTCTATCACTCCTTCAGGTTGGTGCTCGTACCACTTATTACCGCAAGGTAGCTGATGTTTCTTGCACAGGCTCCAGTTGAGGGCTTTTGCCACTGAATCATGCCTCTTTTTGTACTGGTTCTGTGCAAGTGCCGGACATTCGCTTGCTATGTGGTTTATGGTTTCATTTTTCGTATTGCACTTCCTACATATGGGAGAGATATTATTTCCGTCTATCGTTCTTTGAACATATCTGGTTCTTAGGGCCTGATCTTGTGCCGCTGTTATCATTCCTTCAGTTTCCTTCTTTAGCTCTCTCCTCTGTAGCCATTGCCACGTGTCATCGCTGGCTAGTTCTTTAGTCTGTCTCATGTATTGTCCGTGCATTGGTTTGTTGTGCCAGTCCTCTGTTCTGTTTGTCATTCTCCTGTCTCTGTATATTTCTGGGTCTTCGTCTACTTTTATTAGTCCTTCTTCCCATGCACTCTTTAGCCACTCGTCTTCACTGGTTTTCAGATATTGCCCCAGTGCTCTGTTCTCGATGTTGACGCAGTCCTCTATACTTAGTAGTCCTCTCCCTCCATCCTATCGTGTTATGTATAGTCTGTCCGTATTTGCTCTTGGGTGTAGTGCTTTTTGTATTGTCATATGTTTCCTGGTTTTCTGATCTATGCTGCGGAGTTCTGTCTTCGTCCATTCCACTATTCCTGCGCTGTATCTGATTACTGGCACTGCCCATGTGTTATGGCTTTTATTTTTCATATTTCCGGCGTTGAGTTTTGACTTGAGTATCGCCTCGAGTCTCTGCATATATTCTTTCCTGATCGTGTCCTTCATCTCTTGGTGTTTTATATCCCCTCCTTCCATTATTCCCAGGTATTTGTATCCAGTCTCATCTATGTGTTTGATGTTGCTCCCATCTGGTAGCTTTATCCCTTCAGTTCTTGTTACTTTATCCTTTTGTAATTTGACTAAGGCGCATTTTTCTATTCCAAACTCCATCCTGATGTTCCCAGATACAATCCTTACAGTCTGGATTAGGGTATATATTTCGTTGATGCTCTTACCATACAGCTTGATGTCGTCCACGAACATCAGATGGTTAATTCTGTTGCCTCTTTTCTTGAGTTGGTACCCGGCATCCATCTTCTGTAGTACTTTTGTCATGGGAATCATGGCTACTACGAAGAGTAGTGGGGACAGCGAGTTCCCCTGGAAGATCCCTCTCCTGATATTAACCTCTGCTGGTCTTATTCCAGAGCTTGTAAGTATTGTATTCCAGTTGCGTATTGTATTTTTGAGGAAGCTGATGGTGCTTTCCTCTGCCCCATATATTTTCAGGCATTCTATTAGCCATGTGCGTGGCATCATGTCGAAGGCTTTCTTATAGTCTATCCATGCCATGCTTAGGTTGGTTTTCCTTCTCCTACCGTTCTTCATTACCATTTTATCTATCAGGAGCTGGTTTTTTGTGCCCCTACACTTCCTTCTGCAGCCTTTCTGTTGGTGGGGGATGGTGTTTGTCTCCTCTAGGTAGTTGTATAGCCTTTCACTGATGATACCTGTTAGTAACTTCCACATTATTGGTAGGCAGGTGATAGGCCTGTAGTTACTGGCTATATTTCCCTTACTCTTGTCTTTTTGTACTAAGGATGTCCTTCCTGTGGTCATCCATTTGGGTGCATGGTGATTTGAGATACAATGCTGGAGTTGTTCTGCTATTCGTGGGTGTAGGGCCTTGAAGTTTTTGAGCCAGTATCCATGGACTTCATCGGGACCTGGGGCTTTCCAGTTTTGGATTTTCTTTAGTTGGTGTCTGACTGTATCTGTCGTGATCTCTGTGAATCTTTGTTTTATTCTCCCTGTTTCTTCTTCCTTGACTTCCTGGAGCCATGTTGCATGTTTGTTGTGTGATACCGGATTGCTCCACATGTTTTCCCAGAGTCTCTTACTTGGTTCGGCTTCAGGAATTT